>NW_024870986.1:2277500-2350000 GCF_019054845.1 Dipodomys spectabilis
GGTGAAAATACTTGTACTAGAGACTGATTCATGTTGCTTATATCTGTTGTTGTTTTAATTACTTCAAACACATGGATAATTTATATTTGGATTACACAAATTGCAAAGGATTAATGGAATCAAAATTCAGTTTACTTTCATATACCCAATATAATACAATTAACCCCTTATGGAAAATTAAGTCCAACTGTAGAAACAATGTCAGGAATATAAAATAAGCCCTCAGTAAGTATAATCTGGCACACATATACCATCATCTACTCAGAAATTCAGTCTCTCTATAAATATTTATTTGATACAAAATAATAAAAACTTAATTACTGAACGTGAATTTATGAATCATCTGAAATACTCCTCGTGTATATAATTTATATAATTGTATAGATGTCACCTAGACAGGAATTTAACATGCACGTAGAAATCAAATTTCCACAATTTAAGATAGATGAGAGTAGTCATACCCTCATGTACTGTGTGGTGTGAATTTTACCACAATATTGAACCCTTCAACCTAATACCAAATTCATGTGGAATAATTTATTATTTGATGTTAAGTGCTAAGTGTAGAATACAACTTGAATTACTACATTAATTTACATAAATGAAACAATAATGATGTATTGTTTAAATTTTAATGCTTCTCAATTTTACAATTCCTGAAATATATCATTAAAATTAGTTCCACTTTTTTCTTTTCTATAGCTACTAAAATTATATATTAAACATTCAATATTAAGAAATCAATAAGTAACATATTATTAAAATGATATACTATTAAACGTTGATTTGAATTATATTTCTAACAAATTGTGATGTAAAAAACATTTAATAGAATTATGGGTAATATTTTTTAACCTTACCAGCTAGTTATTTGTTTCCTAGTTGTGTCATTTGTTATTGTTCCAAGTCATCTCTCCATGTTCATAGTTTTTTTATATTTGTTTTTTTTGGGGGGCTGTGGGTCCGGTCGTGGGGCCTGAACTCTGGGCCTGGGCGCTGTCCCTCAGCTCTTCAGCTCAAGGCTAGCACTCTACCACTTGAGCCACAACAGCACTTCCAGCTTTTTTCTTTTTGTTTATGTGGTGCTGAGGAATTGAACCCAGGGCCTCAGGCATGCAAGGCAAGTGCTCTACCACTGAGCCACCTTCCCAGCCCTCCACCTTAATTGTTTAGTTTTCTATTTTATCTCTATTGGTTCGCTGATTGTGCATTTTGTTTTCCCTTTTTAGTGACTGACATGAGGATGAAAATCTGTATGATAGCTTATTACTTCCTATGTTACTGTAAAATTCCTGTTCTCTACAGCTGTTCTACTCTTCGTTGTATACTACAGTATTTCCCCCACTCCCATCTCCTGTATTGCTGCTCTCATGTATGTTATTTTATTTTTTATTTAAATTTTATTGTCAAGGTAATGTACAGAGGGGTTATAGTTACATAAGTAAGGTAATCCTTTTTTTCTAACTTGTTACTCCTATCCCCATTTTTCTCCCTCTTCCCTCCCAATCCCCCCAAGATTATTTCGAATATATTGTCTTGTGAGTATCACTTTTGCATAGGTTTCCCCTTTGTCCTTTGTCTCTCCATTTTTTTTTCACTTTCTCTTCCCTAGTTGAAATTAACATAATTACAAAACCCAGGGTATCAAAATCAAATATATTGACTATAGGGGATAAACCTGTAAGTCGGGAAAACACAAAAGGTTTAAAAGAAATCACATAGTATATTAAGAACAACAACAACAAATAACATGTTTTGGAGTTCATTTCACTTGGAATCACCTTATATGCTCATATTCAAATAACAATTGAGCTATTATGCTCCTCTACTAAGATTATCCTTGATGTACTCAATAATCGTCCCCTATGACCCAGTAAACCCATTTCTGGGAATTTATCCAAGTGACCACAAGCAAGGCCATACGAAAGCTTATTTACCATAGCTAAGATATGGGATCAACCCAGATGCCCCTCAGTAGATGAATGGATCACGAAAATGTAACACACACACACACACACATACATACCTACCTACACATGGAATACTATGCTTCCATCAGAAAGAATAATACCACTTCTTTGTCAGGAAATGGAACATCTTGGAATAAAACACATTAAGTGAAGTAAGCCAGACTTAAAGAAACATATGTCCCATGGGTTCCCTTATTTATAATAATTAGTTTATATCAAGGATAATCTCATGTATTTTAATTTGGCATTTTGTTCTATGTTGAGCATACTTATTGCTATCTTGTTTATTATTTCTACAAACAGGCCGGTATATTTAAAGAATTACATTCATCTCATCCGTTACTGAAGGAGAACAACTAAAAGAGCAACCCCTACAAGGAAGAACAACTCCTACTTAATTAGATTCATTCCTATGTAAAGCCAGTGTTTTTCCCTGCATCCTCATGTTGTACATTACAACTCTGTACTTGGTCATCCTGTATAACTACTATAATCTATATTGGGACATAAATGCCCCAGCTATTCCAGTTTGCTTTACTTTTTGAAAAATTTCTCTGTTGTTTTAGGTTGGTGTGTGTGTGTGTGTGTGTGTGTGTGTGTGTGTGTGTGTGCGTTTGTACAAAGATCAGAAGACAACATTTTTCTTCATTTAGAATACATCTTTCAGGTCATTGTAAGTTGTGTCTAACTGGAGAAGTCTCTTGCTAGTTTAGGTATGAAACAGAAAAATATATTTGTGCATGCACCACAGTTGTTTATTAGTATGTAATTGAACACAAAACTTCGATTTATATCTTGCCTGTTGTCAATAATGTGAATAACAAGGAACTATAGATGTATTTACTAGTTACCCAGAGAGAAATAATCATATGATTGGTGGTCGGATGATATTTCAACTCTGTATTTTTTTAGAAAACCATACTACATTCTAGAAGAGAATAATAACTGGTATTTTGACCAAGAGTGTAGAAAAAATTTCCTTTTCTCGACGCTATCACCAACATTATTACGTTTTGAGTTTTTTGAAATGGCAGGTTTTTACTCTGTTCAGTACCCCAGACTGGCCTTAGACTCAAATCTTCTTACTCCAACCTGCCAAATGCTTGCATTAGAAGCCTTTACCACCACACCAAGTTCCTTTGATTTTTTTGATAAGAGTTATAATAGTTATGATGTAGTATCATAGTAATTTTGAATTGTATTTTTCTAATGACTTCTGTTCACAAAGCATTAATCCAGCATAGAAGTGGTATTAAACACAACTTTGTAAACCCACTGGTGATTTTCAGGGCATTTTGGAAACCATGTCTACTCAGAACTTTTGTCGGTTTTTAATCAAGTTCCTTGTTAATCTCATCTTTAATCTCTATATACAAAATCAATAATTAATTCAATGTAGTAGAAAGGAAAAAATTGAGAAACTCCTCACAATTTTCAATTTTCAATAACATGATATTGTTTAAATCATTTTCTGTTTACGCTTCAGCCTATATAACTCAATGTATTTAGACCTTTTACAAGGCTATCTGTATTTTATTTATTTTATGCTGATTGCTCTTTCCAAAGCCTGCATGTCTAATTCTCCTTGGTTTCTTGCAGTCTAATGTAGTTCAGGTTTCAAACTGAAGAATAAATTGAAGGAAGCAACCAAAAAAATAGAGTTCCTCTCATCTGATGATGCCTCTACAAGAATGAGAGAAGAGTTCATCCTGCTAAGGACCTATGATAGGATATCAAAAGGAGAATTCTTTCTTCTAGGTCTTCTCTACCTTTGCAATTTACCTTAAATGATGTAAAACTCAATATACTGCTCAGTTACTTTTACGTTTTATCAGTTTTGCACATTATCATATGGACTTCACCTCAGTCTACAACATTCCTTCATTATTCTGTCCCTGATAGTTTTACACTATCAAGACATGAGATAACCAGTTTGATTTACAGCATGAGAAGTTATCCAGCTGGCTTCCTTGGAAGCACAGCATAGTCAATAGACTTCTGGTTGCTTACTACATGTAATGATTTCGGTAATATATATCACATTCTGTTTAATACTAAAAACACTGCTGGGTAAACTGAAAGCTCATTCATAGAAGTTTATGTTAAGTTTTTCACAAGTTTTATGTCTCTTAGGTCTTAAAAAATTTGCTATAATGGTAATGTTATTACCATTTTAGTGTTGAGAAAAATTGTAATTCAAGGCACTAAGTGCATGACCCAAAGACACATAGTGAGGAAGGAAATGAGTCAAAATTTCCAAAAGCCTTTCAGCAATACAAAAATGTAGGTAAAAATCTCTTCATTCTCTTATACACTCAATTCAATATTGATATTGTCCAATAAATAATAGCATAAAAAATATAGCCATGGTAATTTTTTCTATCACATTTTGTCTTCAACACAGACTGTGTTGGTGACATTGGGTTATCATGCACAGAGCTGAGATTATAAATTGAGGTCCAAAGAGAGCCAAATTTCTTCTGTCCCACAGTTCCAGTATCCTTTTTAAAAAGCATTAAAACTTTTAAATACCATCACTTACTGTCTTTTAAGAATCCCAAAACGTAAAAAATTCACATATAATCACTACAAAAAGCTTTAAAAGTAGGAAATAATAAAACAGGCCCTCGTGAACTAAAGTTTCTTCTACTTTTGAAATTATTCCTAAAGCCTTGTACTGGTTTATCATACCTGTAATCTTGTCTACTTGGCATATCTACTCAGGAGCATGAGATCTGTGGATAGGAGTTGGAAGCCAATTAAGGCAAAAAAAATTCACAATATTATTTTTCAAAAATTTAAATGAACTAGCAAAGGTCCAGGAATGGAGATGTAGCTCACATAGTAGCTCACCAAGCTAGAGAGAGAAGGCCTAGCGAAACCTTGAAGCCCTGGGTTCAAACTCTGAGCATGCCAACATGCAGGCACATACACACACATGCACGCACACACACACACATACACTTATTCAAAATATCTTCAGGTCAGTGTTTTGCATTAATTTCTTTGTTAATGATATTATATGGTTAAAATAATAGAAATAAACTCTTCCATCTCAGAACATTTTTAAACGTTTTTTATTGTAAAAATACTGTACAGAGGGGTTACAGTTACATGAGCAAAGTAATGAGTACATTTCCTATCTAACATTGTTACCTCCTCCTTGGTTTTTCCTCAAAAACCTCTTCCCTTCTACCTCCACAAGTACACCCTTCACCCCCCCCCACCTAGCCTAAATTGTAAAGTTAGTTTTTCAACATAGTGTCTTGGGCAACTCATTGTTACAATGGGTCAACCAGTATCTCTATTTAAGCATTTTGTTTTTTCCCTTTCCCTCTCCAAATTAGAGAAGTGTATATAAATGAAGGCGCATCAACACCAAATACACTGAAAACAGAGGTTATACTGTGTGGGACGACCATATTAAAAAAAAAAAAAAAACACACACACATCGAACATTACAGGTGCATTAGAAACAACAGCAAGAAAGGGAAAAAAAAACCCAAAAAACACTTGTGTCCCTATCTTGGGTTCATTTAGCTTAACATCAACTTATGTAGTCATATGCACATAGCTTTTGACCTTTTCTGCTTATCCCAGACATATATAACTTATTGCAAATACGGGATACCATGGGACCTATGTTTCTTTGGACTTGGCCTATTTCAGTTAATATAATTTTTTCCAAGTCATTCCATTTCCTAACAAATTAGGCAATGTCATTCTTTCTGATGGATGATAGAATTCACACACACACACACACACACACACACACACACACACACACACACACACACTCACAAGGTTTTCTTGATCCATTCATCTATTGTGGGGCCTCGGGGTTGGTTCCATATCTTAGCTATGGTAAATAATGTTGCAATAAACAGTTGTGCTGGTAGTTTTAGAATGGCCTTGTTTGTGATCATTTGGGTGAATGCACAAAAATGAGATTGCTGGGTCATAGAGGAGCTCTATGTGGAATCTTTTGAGGAACCTCCATACTGCTTTCCAAGTGGGTGAACAAGTTTACACTCCAACCAAGAATGCAGTAGGGTTCTCTTCTTGCCACATGCCCTCCAGCATCTGTTGTTGCAAAAATGTGGAACGCTTCACGAATTTGGGTGTCATCCTTGCGCAGGGGCCATGCTAATATTCTCTGTATTGTTCCAATTTTAGTGTATGTGCTGCCGAATTGAGCACAGAACATTTTTTATATATAAATTGGAATTGATTTTCTTAAACTAGATAATTCAACAAAAAGCAAGTTCAAAAGAATTGTGAAATTTTAGAACCATGTATTTCTTACATAAGCACACATTTAAGAATAAAGTCAAGATTGATATGACAAAAACAAAACGAATCCAGATGTTTGTTGTTCAAGAGATGTGTAGGAGGAGAAATTCAATTATTCTACACAGGGCACCTGTCATAATGAACACTGCAGCAAGTGTTAAGGTATGTAAAATTTTTAATGTTTTAAATGTTTAATTTTGGGAATTTGCTTATATATGCCAAAATTAAGACTGTTTGACAGGTCATAAAACTTTTCCATAAAGTATTTAAATTTATGGTAGCTGACATATACTACTAAGTATGTACATTTCAGAGTTTATAGAAAGTTTATTAATGAGAAGATGCAAAGTCTTTGTGTAAAGAAACAGAGCAAAGAGTTAAGACTCTAACTACATAGTTTCTGTTGAAACTTTAGGGCTTCTTTTCTTTATATGTTAGCAAGGAACAAATGATGATATAAGCCATGTACCAGTGATGAGATGAGACATAAATAGTTATCATACAGTGTAAATTTAAAGGGTACTCATAGCCTATAAAACTCTTGTTGAAACATCATAATCTTAGCCAGTTTTAAAAGTACAGGATTCTGAGCAAATACCAAAATCTAATATATAGTATACTTCAAATACTGGAAACACTGGTATTTGGCTTTTATTTTATCAATCATTAATATTTAATTATTGGTTTTCTTTATTTGTTGCATTGTTTCCCTTGTTGCAATATAATACAACTTTTTTAAGTCGTCATTATGAGGTATTTTGAAAATGTTACTGGGATGACCATTTTTTATAGGTGCATGTGAATTCACAGAAATCAAAATTAAGAACAAAATATTCATGAAAAATTTTCTCAAGTAGAGTCTGAATCAGGAGTGTTGATTAATGTCCATACATAAAATCTTAGCCTTAGACTGAAGCAGTGGTTTTACAGAGTTGAGGTCACAAAAGTGAGAGACTGTGTTTTGTTTAGTTTTTTGGTTTGGTTTTTGTTGGTTGTGGGACTTGAACTCTGGGTCCTGGGTGCTCTCCCTCAGATCTTCAGCTCAAGGCTAGTGCTACCACTTGAGCCACAGCACCACGCCTATTTTTTCTGCTTATATGGTGCTGAGGAATCTAACCAAGGGCCTCACGCATGCAAGGCAAGCACTCTACCACTGAGCCACTTTCCCAGAACCTGACAGACTGTTTTTTTTAAAAATCATCTAAACAGGGGAGTTCTGGGAAGAAGGCGGAGGAGAAGCAGGAGGCTAAACAAGCTCTCGCATAGAAAGCAGTTTTAGAGTTCCAGTAAACAGTCCTAAGCCAGATAATCACACCAAGTGTGCCATCACAGGACAGAGAGTTAGGCCCTAGAGGGAAAATCCAGGCATGGAGACATATCTGAGCTATTGCCAGCAGCCGCCACCGCTGCAGCAACAGCGATGGTGGCGGTGGCAGAAACCGCCATACCTGAATCACAGAGATTCCGTGACAAAGGAGCCAGACACAGTGGGTGAGCAGATTCTACACAACACCAGCAAGAACTGACAAGGATCGACATCTTCATCCTGCAGTTTGCAGACCAGAGACGACCCAGGAACCAAGATGGCATGAGTAGAAGCCTGACTTTTTCACTCCTCAGGGAGCAGAGGAGGGAAGGCCACCCCTCCCCCGACCCAGTACCGGAGATCTCCATCTTGGATACTGACAAAGCTCTGCCGAGCTGCTAACTCCAACTCAGGCCTTGGAAGAAATCTAGTCATTTAGCAGGTCACAAGAACCTAACCTGACCTTCCAGACTCAGCTCTGCCCAGGGAAAAGTCACCCAGCTCGGGTGCCAGCCCAGGGAGTGGCTCTATTCACTGAGTAATTAAAGCCAGAGGCTGCCCCTCCCTTTAGCAGCCTTCACAATCAATTGAAATTCAGTAAATATAAACCCTGAGAGTGGCTCCAGGCTGGGCTCTGAGAGTTTCTCACAAACTAGCCCCCCGGAAAAGCTACTGTTTGCTGAAAGGCCTCAACTCTACCCAGAACCTCGCCTCAACACAGCATCTCCAAACATGAGGAAAAAGCCATCTCCCTCTTTTGTGATACTCAATGCAGATCTCCCTCCCGTTGAACTAACCTGGGAGGAGGATCGCAAAATCCTGGGTAAAGCAGAACATTTTTCTGCCTGTCCAAACAAACTGACTTAAGAAACCAACCAAGCCACAGGACCACAAGCAGACCAGAGACTCCAACAAGACACTAGTTATGGACACAAGGGAGATACAGGATTTTTCCCAACCCTCCCAAAAAATAAAAGAACTTTTTTCTTCTTCTTCTTCTTCTTTTTTATACCTTTTATAAATTTTTTTTCTCTTCTAAAACTTTTTTTAATTTTTACCTTTTTTGAAAAAAATTGTTTTCTAGTAACTTTTTTCTCCTATAATTTTTATTTTAGGGATACATCTGTGTGTACATTTTTTTTCTTTTTAAAAATTTTTTCTTTTTGTTTAGCTATACTGAACTTCTGATCTTTTTTTCTTTCTTTCTTATCCTTTTCACCTTTTCTTCTCTTTCGTTATTCTTTATGTGGCTTAATTGTTGTTCTGCACATACTCAGATAAACCTGTAGTTGAATATTAGACCCTATCCCCATTGTGTGCACACTTAATCCACAAATTTATCACTCAATTCAAAAAATCTGAGACCTAAATTCCTTAATAGCAGTACTACTTCTTTAAACCTATATGATATTTTAAGTATTTTTATTTTTAAGTTTTTCACCGCTCCGTTATATCCCTCCCGTTCTCTCATGATATTCAGATTCTTTGAATACTTTGTTCTCGAATCTGCATAATACTTTTAATTTTTACTTTTCTATTATTTCTGGTCTCTATTTTTCCTTCTCTTCTTTTTTCCTCTCTCTCTACTTTCATCCAATCCAACCTATTTCCTGCTTTGAGATTAGGACTTAGTTAATTTTCTTTTTGCCTTCCCACATCATTCTATTCCTAATTTCACCCACATATCTCCCTAACCCTAATAATTTCTGGTTTTCCAAATTCTTCTTTGCAGTTCGTAGCCTATTAATATATAGTTGTTTGATGTTGAATAGAGATATCTGTTGAACTAGATTGTATTTGCAGATTATTGACTGTACAAATTCAGACTTTGGTTGATGCTTGCCTTAAGTTAGTGTTCTAGCACAAAACTGGTGTTATTTTCATTCCAAATGGGCAGAGTAAGCCAGAAAACCACAAGAAAAATGGCAAGTCCGGGTATCTCCACTCCCACTCATGATAATCAGGGTACAGAACAGATAATGAATAATCCAGAGGAGAGTTCCCAAATAGCTCTACAAACACGGCTGGCAAACATGAGAACTGAAAATATTGAAAACATACAAAGGACTCGGTATGCGCATGATATGGAGAGAGAGGAGGCAAACAAAAGGTCAATACAGGAAAAGATTGAAAATATACAAAGGACTCTGTATGAGCGTGATAGGGAGAGAGAGGAGGCAAACAAAATGTCAATGCAGGAAAAGATTGAAAACCTACAAAGGACTCTGTATGATGGTGATAGGGAAAGAGAGGAGGCAATCCAAAGGTTTATACAGCAATATCATGAGCGTGAGGAAGGTACTCAAAAACTGATACAGGATTTGCGTGAGCAGCCTGAGAATACTCAAAGAGAAAGGCAGGAATGGCGTAAACAGGATGAGAACACTCAAAGAAAACTACAGGAATGACATGAACGGGCGGAAGCTAAGCAAAGAGTAATACAGGAATTGAGAGAGCAGGATGAGAATACACAAAGATCACTAAAGGAATTCATGGTATCCATTAACAAGAGCTGAAGGAAGTCAAGGAGACCACAAAGGGAATGCTGAATGGAACCCAACAGAAGGAATGGGAGTCCAAGGAAACCATAACCAATCAACTAAGTGATTTGAGAATAAACACTGAACACCAAATTAAGGAAGTAAAGAAGTTCACACAAGATCTAAAACAACGCTTCAACAAAGAATTTGAAGCCATCAAAGCTGACCAATTTTTTTTTTTTTTGCTTATGTGGTGCTGGGGAATTGAACCCAGGGCGTCATGCATGCAAGGCAAGCGCTCTACCACTGAGCCACCTTCCCAGCCCCAAAGCTGACCAATTAGAAGGAAAGAGATAAAAAACAAAGTCGAAAGTCTTGACAGCAGGTTAGACCATGCAGAAAATCGAATCTCAGGAATTGAAAACAGCCTAGATATTATAGAGAAAGAACATACAACCATCCCAGACAAGTCCAAGAAATATGATATATCTATCCAACACTTGGAAGACACCACCAGAAAGCCTAATCTAAGGATAATGGATGTAGAGGAGCACCTAGAAACAGAAGTTAATGGTCTAGGAAATTTGTTTAACAGGATCCTAGCAGAGAAATTCCCAAACATGCAAAAAGATAGGTCTATTCAGATACAAGAAGCTTTTAGAACTCCAAATAGAACAGACCAGAATAGGACATTCCACCGTCACATTATAATCCACACAGGATCAACTCAGTCCAAGGAAAAGATCCTTAAAGCTGTCAAGGAGAAAAGATTAATCACCTATAAAGTGAAACCAATTAGAATCACCTCAGATTTCTCAGCAGAGACAATCAAAGCAAGAAGAGCCTGGAATGATGTATGCCATGCCCTTAAAACAAAAAAACTATCAACCAACAATACTGTACCCAGCTAAACTCTCCTTCATACCTAAAGGCCAAATAAAAACCTTCCATAGCAAAGAAAAATTGAAATAATACATCTCCACCAAACCAGCCCTACAAAAGATTCTTAAAGATGTCCTACACATAGAAAACCAACAAGACCACACTAAAGGCCAAGAAACTGCACCCAAACTGAGAATCCAAGAACCATATGAAGAACCCAGTTTTCGCAGCCCCCAAGAACGTGGATAACATGGGAGGAACTCCCAAATACCTCTCAGTCCTATCTCTTAACATTAACAGACTTAACTCTCCAATTAAGCGACATAGACTGTCTAGTTGGATTAAAAAACAAGATCCTTCTATCTGCTGCCTTCAGGAGTAACATCTTGCCCGTAAAAACAAACACATTTTCAATGTTAAAGGCTGGAACAAAATCTACCAAGCAAATGGTCCCCATAAACAGGCGGGAGTTGCAATCCTATTATGAGATAAAATAGACTTCAAATTAAAATTCATGAGAAGAGATAAAGAAGTCGCTACATACTAATTAAGCAATCTCTCCTTCAGGAGGATATTACAATTCTAAATATCTATTTGCCTAAAAACGGAGCAGGCAAATTTATCCAAGAAACACTACTTTGCCTCAAATCCCACATCGATCCAAAGACATTAATTTTTGGGAATTTTAACCTATCACTCTCCCCACTAGATAGATTAACTTGGCAAGAACTCAACAGACAAACCACAGTTTTAAACAACTGCATAGATCAACTAGATTTAACAGACATCTACTGAATATTTCACCCAGCAGCAACAGAATACACGTTTTTCTCAGCAGCACATGGAACATTTCTAAAATAGACCACATTTCACGCCACAAAGCAAACTTGTCCAAATTCAGAAACATTGAAGTTATACCTTGTATTCTTTCTTACCCCAAGGGAATAAAATTAGAACTCAACAACAAAAGCCAACAAAAATGTCTGCTAACACATGGAGGCTGAACAACACACTGCTGAATCACGAGTGTGTCATGGAAGAGATTAGAATGGAAATTCAAATGTTCATGCTATTTAACAAAAATGAACACACAAATTACCAGCTCCTCTGGCACACAGCAAAGGCAGCACTCAGAGGCAAGTTTATAGCTCTAAGCTCCTACATCAACAAATTGGAGAGATCTGAAACCAACAATTTAATGACACACCTAATCCTCTTGAAAAAGAATAGCAAGATAAACCCCAATTCAGTAGACAGAACGAAATAATTAAAATTAAATCACAATTAAATGAATTGGAATCCAAAAAAAATATAGAATGAATCAACAAAACAAAGAGTTGGTTCTTCGAAAAAATTAACAAAATTGACAGACCCTTAGCAAATCTTATCAGAAAAGAAGAGAACACACCGAAATAAATAAACTCAGAGATGAGAATGGAACCATCACCACGGAAACACCCAAGACCCAGAACATTATAAGGGAATATATCTCAAAACTTTATGCTAATAAGTTTGTGACCTTGGCAGAAATGGACCTTTTCCTAGCAAATATTGACATGCCAAAACTAAACCAAGATGAGTTAAACCATCTTAACAGTCCCATATCAAGCACTGAAATAGAAACAGCAATGAGACCTCCCAGCTAAGAAAAGTCCAGGACCAGATGGTTTTACAGCGGAATTCTACAAGGCCATCAAAGCAGAGCTCACACCAATACTCCTCCAACTCTTCAATGAAATTGAAAGAGAAAGTTCACTACCGAACATATTCTATGAAGCCATCATAACCCTCATTCCCAAAACCAGGCAAGGACTCATCAAAGAAAGAGAACTATAGACCCATTTCTTTGATGAACATTGATGCAAAACTTCTCAACAAAATTTTGGCCAATTGACTTCAACAATTCATCCAAAAAATCATACACCACGATCAATCAGGATTCATTTCAGGATGCAAAGCTGGTTCAATATACACAAATCAATTAATATTATTCATCACACCAACAGGTGCAAGGATAAGAACCACATGGTTATCTCAATAGATGCAGAAAAAGCATTTGACAAGCTCCAACACCCATTTATGATGAAGGTTTTGGAAAAAAATTAGGAATCCATTGAACATTCCTCAATACAATAAAGGCTGTATATGACAAACCTACAGCCAGCATTATAATTAATGTTGAAAAAATAAAGCCATTTCCTCTTAACTCAGGAACAAGACAAGGATACCCACTCTCTCCACTTCTCTTCAATCTAGTATTAGAATACCTAGCTACAGCAATAAGACGAGATGCAAAAATAAAGAGGATCCAAATAGGGAAAGAAGTAATAAAACTCTCCCTCTTTGCAAATGACATGATCTTGTATTTAAAGAATCCCATAGACTCCACTCCCAAATTACTCAAGCTGATTCAAAACTTTGGCAAAGTAACAGGGTATAAAATTAACCCTCAAAAATCAGTCTTTTCTGTATGCCAACAATGAGAAAAGTGAGGCTGAAATTAGGAAAGCAACTCCATTTTAATAGCACCACAAAAAATAAAATACATAGGAATTAACTTAACCAAAGAAGTGAAAGACCTCAATGATGAAAACTTTAAAAACTTGAAAAAGGAAATGAAAATGGAACGTAGAAAATGGGAAAACCTCCGATGCTCCTGGATTGGAAAGATTAACATCGTGAAAATGGCAATACTTCCCAAGGCTAGCTACAAATTCAATGTGATATCTATCAAAATTCCAACGTCATTCTTCAAGGAAACAGAAGAGGCTATCCAAAAATTCATATGGAACAATAAAAGACCCCGAATAGGAAAAACGCTCCTTAATGGAAAGAACACAGCTGGAGGAATATCAATACCAAGTTTCAAACTCTACTATAAATCCATAGTAATCAAAACAGCTTGGTACTGGCACAAGACCAGATCTCAGGACCAATGGAATAGAATTGAAAACCCAGAAATGAGCCTATAGAGCTATAGCCATCTAATCCTCGATAAGGGAGCTAAAAAAATAGAATGGAAGAAAGACAGCCTCTTCAGTAAATGGTGCTGGCAAAATTGGTTAACTACATGTAGAAAACTAAAACTAGATCCTTATATATCACCCTGCACCAGAATCAACTCCAAATGGTTCAGAGACCTCGGAGTCAAAGCAGACACTCTGAAAAAATTACAGGATGGAATAGGAGAAACCCTAGATCTCCTTGGTACAGTTGCAGAGCTTCTGCATGGCAAAGAACATAGCTTTCAAGATGAATAGAAAGCCCACGGATTGGGAGAAGATCTTCACTAGCTATACAACAGACAAGGGTCTCATATTTAAAATATACTTGGAACTCAAAAAAATATATCCCCCAACAACTAATCCTCAAAGAAACAACTCTCCAATAAATAAGTGGGCTAATTACTTAAAGAGAAACTTCTCTGAAAAAGAAGGATGGCCAATAGACACCTGAAGAAATGCCCAACCTTCCTAGTCATAAAAGAAAAGCAAATCAAATCAACATTGAGATACCACCTCACTCCAGTTAGAATGGCAAACATCAAGAACTCTAATAACAACAGATGCTGGAGGGGAAGTGGACAGAAGGGAACCTTACTTCATTGTTGGTGGGGATGTAAACTTGTTCAACCAATTTGGAAAGTAGTATGGAAGTTCCTCAAAAGACTTCACATAGAGCTCCCCTATGACCCAGCAATCCCACTTTTGGGCATTTACCCAAATGTTTACAAACAAGACCACACTAAAGCTACCAACACAATTATGTTTATTGCAGCATTATTTCCATAGCTAAGACATGGAATTAACCCAGATGCCCCTCAGTAGATGAATGGATCAAGAAAATATGGTATATATGCCCAATGGAATTCTATGCCTCCATCAGAAAGAATGACATTGCCCCATTTGTTAGGAAATGGAAAGACTTGGAAAAATTATATTAAGTGAAGTAAGCGAAATCCAAAGAAACATAGGTCCCATGGTTTCCCTTATTTGCAATATCTAATATATGTATGATTCAAGCAGAAAAGGTCAGATAATGTGATGTTAGGAAAATGAACCCTTAGATATGTATTTAAATGTTTTTTTTCTTTCATGCATTTGTTTATAACTCATTTATAAGATTATTTCTTTTTTGGTTTTTATGTCCCTCCCCCACTGTATAACCCCTGCTTTCACTATATTTGATGTCGGTACAATTTGTGGAGAAGGGGAAAAACAAGTCGTTTATGGATAACTGTGGACCCGTTACAACAATGAGAAGTACAAGTTGTCATGTTGAAAATGAACTTTACAACTTTGGTGGGGGGGGAGAGAATGGGGTGGGGGTCGGGGGGAGGCTGGGAAGGGATGTGAAGGGTAAACAAAAGGAGGAGGCTGCAATACTTGATAAGAAATGTACTCATTATCTTGCCCATGTATTTGTAACCCCTCTGTACAGTATGTTCACAATAAAAAATAAATTTTTTAAAAAATCATATAAACAACATTTGCTTTCTGCTTTAGGTTATATAAGGAAATATATGAATATCTTTTTATGTTTTTGTGAATTGTCATAGTTCTAAATTTATACTAACTCCAGCCTCTTCATCCTTTTCAAAGGCATGAAATATCTTTGAGAGTTTGCTTCTGTGAAGATCGTTTTTGCATTTATAATTTCTTCTGGGTAATCTTTAATTATTATCAAAATCACTTTATATTTTTATATTGATGGGTTATCACACATCAAATACCTTCAAATGTACATGGAGAGTCTCAAGATAGGAGTATGAATATTCTCCTACATCTCTTGTTTATCTGTTATGCACTTTCAGTATTATGATATTTCTCTCTCTCTTTCTCTCTCTCATTTCCTCTCTTTCTCTTTCATGACTCATGTCTTCTATTTAGAATTTCTGCTGGTCTACTATTATCCTTTAGGATCCACTGGTTTTTTGGGAACATGATAGGGACCATCAGTTACCCTTGCATTCTTTAAGAGTTATAACAGTGCTTTGAAATTATTCTTTGCCATTCTAAATGGCAAAACAACAGATCTAGCAATTCCTTTTCACTTTTATTTCTATTATAATTTTATCTCATAGGCATCCATTGGGTCGGATAAGATACTTTTAACTTGTGATATAAAAGTTCTTTTTCTTTTTCAAACAATATTTTTCTTTTATTACCAGTAGTAATTAACACAAACAAAGCTCTCCTAGAGAAAGTAGGCTGAAGTTGTGCACAGAAATGAAACACAAGGTAATGGGGAAGTGAGCACAGATCCTCAGAGCAATTTATCATGTACATTTTGTGAGAATGGCAGTGCGCTGGGAACTCTAGATTAAATCACTGAACAGCTGATATATATGCACATATATTTATATATGTATATTTATATATGCATATATGTGTGTATATGCCCTTATATGTACACATGTATGTTACTATACACACAAATATACACACATATATATATATATATATACATGCACACATGGAGAAAGACAAATAGATACAGCCAACACAAATTTCACTAATTGTTGAATATGCCTTAGACGGAATGCTTGGAACCCAATATGTTGAAGATGTATTTGTCTCTAAGAGTTCTTTTACCACTCCTCTTATCTCCTAAAATTGGTAGTTTTTGACAGCATCTACTTGCAACATGCCATACAAATGATACCAAATAACTCGGAAATGTCAGTCAGTAAAGGTCTTATGGTGTCTCCTTGCTCCCCATGGAATGCTTGCTGTTGTAGACAGTCTCAAAACCAAAGCAGTAGAATATCCTGGTAAAGAATAAAATTATAAGGCTTTAAATGACATCCTTCCTTGTGCTCTTTCCCAAAAGCTACCATCAATTCCTTGAGAGCTTGTTTGGGGGTTCTAGCAGGGGAGCTCAGCTACTCGTATACCCTTGACCTAAGACTGGTCCTCCTCTATCGGGAATGGTCATCCTCTTCGACTGAGCGCGCAGTTTCAGGAGGGACACACACGTAGCGGTGAGGGAGGAAGGGGATACCCGCCTAGACAGCCAAATCAGCCTAATCAACCCCAGCTATCAATGGGGTGACAGATGTCACAGCCAGTGGGCCCTCACATCCAACTACCATCAATTCCTAAGCATATATATGAGTTCTCAGAAGACTGGACCTCAGGTCAACACTTAACCAACCCATGTGAAAAGTCTAAAGTTAGAAATGCTGACACAGGTCTTAACATTTCCTGGCCAAGAAATTAAGGAAAAAAAAAGTATTTTTAATGTATTAAAATTTGAGAATAATTTGTAACCTGTCAATAAATGTGTAGAATACAATTATACCAACTGACAAAAGATGATGTGCATTTCATTTATGTGCTTTTGGACTTGGTGAGTGGCTTTAGGTGTGTCTACACAAGTAGAATCAGCATAAATCAAGCCAGTATTTCTTTAAGATCCAAGAAAAGGATACATGTTGACCCATTGTAGCAATGAGATGTACAAGACACTATCAGGGCGGGGGGGTAAAGTGGGGAGTTGGGGAGGTGTGAAGGGAAGGGATGGTAGGGAAAATCAAAGGAGGGGGTAACAATGCTCAATAAAAAACGTACTCATTACCTTACTTATGTAACTGTAACCCCTTTGTACATGATATTTACAATAAAAAATATATAAAAAATACAAGGAAAACTTCTATACTTATATGATGCATTTGTCACTCAATATCTGTAAGGTACTGGTTTTAGGACCACAGGCATATTAAAATTTTGGATGCTCAAATTCTCTACATAAACACAGTATATTATTTACATTAGAATCTGCCTACAACCTAGTGCAGTATAATTGCTATGAAAAATTTTACTACATTCTATATTTGTGGTGGAAAACTATATGCACTATCAACAGATACAAATTTTTCAGATAATTTTTGTCTGCATATTGTGGATGGAATTGGAAGAGCAATTATAAAAAGCACAAATTTCATCACCAAGAGCTGTCTGTAAAATGTAACAAGGATCTAATACAGCATCATTGAATGGTGTGGATCTTCAAGAAGAAGTACATGAGTTGAGACATTATCAGAAAGTGTAAGCACGAAAGGACATTTTTAGAAATGCAGCTGCTAGATTTCTCATGGAGAGCTTTCCTAACACTTTGTGAAACACAAGTCAGAACCTCACTGACGTGTAGACAGTTTTCCCTCACCTTTCTGTTAAGCTCAGTCATTATCAATCAATTTATAGGTAATCTTGAATTATCCTCTAATAAGAAAATGTTTACCGAGTGTTATATGCAGAAAAGTTGGGAAGGCTAACTTTTTCCAATTAGAACTGAAGGATTGACCTGTCCCCCCCCCCCCCCCCCCCCCACGCTATTGTCGCAAGGCCATACAGACTCCAGGCAAAATCCCAGGTACGTGTGCCCTCCTTGGAAGTGCAGGGAAATCCACCTAAGCCCATTGTGGGTCCAACAGAAAGTTCCCCACCTTCCTTGACCTAGGGGCTTTTCATTAACCTCTACCTCCTTATTCAGACCTCCTATAAAACACAGATCCTGTCCTAGCTCCCTCACACAACCTCCAAATGCACTGGAAGGATTGTGCCCCTCATTGTTCCTCAATAAACATTCCTCACCTGTTGATGATGGAGTTCAGCCTATTCCTTTTCCATTTTCCACCATTTTCCTAACATATGGTGTTGACACCCAGGAGGACTGGGTGCCCTCTGCCCAGGAACCACACACCTCCTAGCCACTTCTCATGGAGGCTTTCTGCTACCTTCCTCCTCCTTTCAAGGCCTTTCTACACTGGGAGGACAGAGCCCTCTGAGCTTACTTTGGGCTAAACAGCCACATGAAAGACCTCTGGGCCTTTGCCTTTGTAAGCAGTGCAATCAGTGGACAGCCACCCCGCTGTGGCTTGAGGTATTATTGGCCCCATGCATAAACCCTGTGGAGAGCTGCGGGAGCCGCGACCAAAGACGGCACGGCCATAAGGCCCGGCCGCAAAAATGGCGCGGGCGCATGGTGCGGCTGCGACCAAAGATGGCGCTGGCTCCCGCCTTCCGTCTTCCCGATGACTAGTGCTCTCTGTAAAATCAACTCCTTATATGGCTATGACTTGGCTCCTAGTTTGCTTCCGTGTTTGCAGCCCTATCGGTATATGCCACGTGGCACTTTGGGATTGGCCATCCAGGAGGCTTATAACCGGAGCGCGGACAGACTCAGTAGTCCTACCAAATTTTCCAAATTGTCTCCCAGAAACACCCCATTGTTATGCCTGCGGTCTAATCTTAAGAAACTGGGCTGACTGATTTACAGTAAAAAAAAAATCTGACTTGTTTTTCTTCCGAAATCTGGTCTCATTACCATGGCCAACACTGGCCTAAATTAGGAACCTTAGGTTTTCTTCTTAGTGATTTAAACAATTCTCCAACAAAACGGTGAGGAGTCCAGGTCCCTATACTTAAGCCCTCCTCTACCTTTGCTCCAGAAAACCCTTAATCTGCTTGTTCTGTTCTGTTCAACAAGTCCTTCTCTGACCTCCACTCCAGAGGTCCCTTCCTACCCACTCTCCAGCCTTGCTCACCAAGCCCTTCTCTGCAATGAGCCTCCAATCTATCTCCTCTAAAAATTAACTCCTCATCTTGTAGCACCTCAATATGTCTCTCACCCCTTTTCTCGCTTTCTCTCTCACTCTCTCTTTTCTTTGATGACCTCTAGCACCAAAGATCCTTTTCTCTTTCCTTGCTCTTCTAACTACACTCTTGCTATTTGCAGTTGGTCCAGATTCTCTAGGCTAAGACTGTCTGTCTATGTCAAGCAAACTCCTTCAGCTCACCCCTGTCCCTGTGCTTTCCTGTCTGCCTACCTGTGTAGCTGACACAAGGTCGGGGTGGGCTTCCAAAGATAAAACAACAAGCTAACAGCCTTGTTACAAATCCCTCTAAACAAACCCCTCCATACTTATACACTTCTCAACCCTCTTCTATGGTTAATACAACTTCTTCCCTTCCAGACCCTAAATAAATAGACCTCTGCTCTGGAAATTTATTAATCTGGCAATGAAAGGGTATGGGTGGCAAAAACACTGAGGACAGCCTCTCTATTTTACTGCTCTCTCCCTTTACCACACAGAAATCCCATAAAAGAAACAAACCGGTCCTTTTTCTTTTTGGACTTAGACAATAATCCAATCCTTTTCTCTTTCCTGAGTCCACTCACTTCAAAATCTTTATTCTTAATTTCTTCTCTAGGAGACTGCAGAAGAGATATCCTTCCCTCTCACATCTTCCAATAACTCTCTCTATCCACTCATTCAAACATTCACTTTTCAGCACCTTCATTATGCCACATTCTCCCTTTAAATGTCTTCAGATTAAAAGTGTTACTTCTTCCCCTTATGGTGGCTGTTCAGCCACCCTCTCTCCCAATTCTCTCTACATGTCCTGGAATCTGACACCTAGAATGTGACAAAGGCCACATAATGAATTTTTCTACAACCCCCACTCTTCCACCAACCTTACTCCACTCTTCTCTTCACTCTTCTAGGGGTTAAAATATTTAATTCATATAATCTGCCTCATCACCAAAATCAAGTTAAAGAATTTCTGCTCTTGTTATCAATGTTTGTTTAAGGGTGTAAATTCTGTTTGTCAAAATTTGCCTTGCATTGTGTTTGGTATTGCCTACTTTTCTGACATTGACACGTGTTTTTATCATATTGGGCAAAACAATATCATTTTGCCACTGGAATTCCAAAAAACACATATGGTTGGTTTTCATTTTTTTAAAAAACCTAAGTGTACCTTAAAACTTTGGTTTAAGTGTAAGTGTGTGAACATGTTCAGCACAATCTTATTAGAATACATAAAACCTGTGTAAAAAGTTATCTTCTTCTATTTCTTGATACTGATATTTCCTATCAAATGTGCTGTTTCTTAAAAGAAAACATTTTTATCAAGGGTAAGGAATGAGATCCAGCTCATCTACTAACCAGCTGTGATGAAAAACACCAGTAAGGAGGTAAGAATTTTCTTAAAATGTTTGTTCTACATATCTGTTTCTGTCCTCAGAAAGTTCGAGTATTTGGGACATGGTATGAGTATGCCTTAAAAGACAGTTTATGAGTAAAGTTTTCATGTAATTGTTGGCTGTGATTTAACATTAAAACTAGCATGTTATTCTCTATGTCCATCTAAATTCAAGTGTCTTTAACCAGTCTGTGTATAATGTTGTAAATAGTTAACCATTCATCCGAGGGATGCTGTGTAGCCCAGATCCTGCCTGGAGTATGCTACCACCACCATGGTATTCTGGACTCCTGCCTGACTCGATCACAAACTGCTGATTCTTGGTAAAAGACTCCTTTAGATTTACAAAAACTAGACTCTTGTGGGACACTCTCTATAAACCTTACCCAGCCTAACCTGAAAAAAACAGCTATGTTGTTATGCAATTGAAACATGCATAGGCCAGGAGAGCCTCTTATACACTTTGGTTATCAGGTTTTCCAGGCAGCCAAGCTATACTCAAACCCTCATCCTATCTATTGAGTTCTGTCATTGCAGAGCTCTGGGAAGTATTTGTTGATCAATTTTTGACAGGGTGCACATAAGCCCTACTTGTTCCCACTGATCTCCTTGTTGCTTTAATTGGAAATAATAAAGTGTTTTTGTGGCAAAGATTGCAGTTCAAAGCCAGCCCAGGCAGAAAAATCCCTGAGACTCTATCTCCTATACAACCAGCAAAGAGCCAGGCTGGAAGCTGGCTCAAAAATTAACCTTCCAAATGCTAAATGTGGCCCTGTGACTCAAAGTGGTAGGATGCTAGCCTTGAGCAGAAGTGCTCAGGGAAAGTGCTCAGGCCTTGAGTTCAAAGCCCATATCCTAGCCAATAGCAGCTAGATTCCAGGACAAGATGGAAAAGAATAAGAGGAGGTGATGTCACATCAGCCACTTTGTGCCTGTCCTTTAAAAATTAACCAGAGCCAGGAGGTCAATAGAAACAAGTTGAGAAGATTGTCCATCTAATGTCCATATCTGTCTAACTTCTAACTGGACAAGAATTTACATTCTTGACTTTGTTACCTGCTATTTATAGGAAAAGATCAAGGTCTCTCACCAGGTCCTTTACCTTAACTACTCCAATCCAGCCCTAGTTTCTGACTGGATCCAAATGGAACTTTTCTGGTTTGTGCCCTGGGTGTGTTTTCCTATGTAACTCATATCAACCAGCCCTGCCACCTTGTCAGCCTTTCGCCTGATCTCCGCATTTTCAAGTTTCTCTCTAACAGGATAATAGCCCTTACTCAAGACCTGGGACCACGTCAAGGCCATCCTATTACTGCAGCCAACCAGAGGTTTTGCTTACATTGTCTTGGACCAAGCACAGACATGGACCTGAAGACCCCAGCCGCAGTGACTCCTCGACACCCCCCATGCCAGCTGAAGGCAGCCAGAAAAGACTCCTTTTTATACTCCACCTATTATACTCCAGGGTTCAAAACGATTAGAATCTGCTTTGTTCTCATAACTCCATGATACTCCTCTCTCAGCCCAATTCTTTTATGTATCCAAAGATCCTATATGAAGAACTTGCCTCTCCCCTCTTGGCCCTATCCTTTTATGTATCTAAAGATGGAATATGAAGGATTGACCCCCACCCTACTACCCCAGGCCCATATAGACTCCAAGCAAAATCCCAGGTATATGTGAATTCCTATGAAGTGCAGGCAGGGCAATCCACCTAACCCTAGCTATAAACATCCCATTGTGGGCCCACACCTTCCTTGATCTAGGGGCTTTCCATTAACCTCTACCTCCTTGCTCAGACCTCCTATAAAAGCCCAGATCCTGTCCCAGCTCCCTCACACAACCTCCAAACCTGCTGGAAGGGCTGTGCCCCTAGCTGTTTATCAATAAACAGTCCTCACCTGTTGATTATGGAGTTTGGCCTATTCCTTTTCCATTCTCCCTCATTTTCCTAACAATGACAGTCTGTTTTCTATGATCAAGAAGAGAGAAAATTAGGTAAGCATCCATTTACAGCCTTCTGAATAATTCTGATTCTGCCCACGTCAGTTATCTACCCATACCTACGTCTGAGTGAGAGGATTTTAGAAGAATTTAGTGTTTTAAAATTTAAAATTAAATGTAGAATGAAATTGGTTCCACTGCATCACATTAAGATATTTAGAAACAACTGGGAAACCTAAAGGTCTATAAGAATTTTTTATTGAAAGTGAAGGGATTGTGGAATTTGGTTCTCTATATTTTAAGCAATTTGCAAAAAGAATTGGCAAAATAAAATTTACATTTGCAGCAGACTTGACACATTAATTTTTGTATAATGAAAGAAACACAAGTCATAACAATATGTCAATTCTATCCTCTTATTTATTTCTAAAGCTTTATGATTCTTGTCTCTTGACATTAAAACTTCAAATTTATTTTAATCTTTAGCAAGTTGTGCAAAGGGGTTTCACTTCATCATGTCAGTGTTTAATAGAATGTATGTGCATTTCAATGTACAATACATGTGGAACATTGACATCTTTCCACTTTTCTTCCTTCCAATACCCCAACACCACCTATCCCTTCAAGTATCCTACTTATATTCTCACATATGTACATTGAGTGATATGACTGTAGTACTCCACGATTTCCATTAGGGCAGAAGTGCCCTACGCCCTTTAAGCCCAGATCTCCCTTTCAAGACTTGTTTCAACTTCATGGTATTTTTTTTGTTAAATTTCTCTGCCTTTGGCATTTGGCTTTTGGCTTTCCTCATTCTCTCTTCCATGTTTAACCTTCATAAATGATGCTATTTCTCCATATTTCTAATCTCTGAATGGCTGAGATAGGTCTCCTTTACTATTCACCTTCTGTCTTTTTATCATAATTTGTGATATTCACTCAAAACTACTTTGCCTTTGGTCAGCCATTGGGCTGTTATAAGAGAATACTTCAAAGTAAGTGGCTTAAAAACAACAGGATTTTATTACCCATATGCTAGAAGCTTAAACATTGATTAATAATGCTTGTTCAAAGCAATTCCTTGTCTTATGGGGGTCCACTTTCTGGTTCATCATAATCTATTTGCTGGACATTCACACGGCAGAGTAGTTATATTGGGCTTCTATTATCAGGATCATTATTGCAATGTCATCTCTGAAAGGTTGATTCTAATGTCACCAGACGGGGGAATACAATTTCAACATGTGCATATGAAAGGAGTTACAACCTCCAATATATATGTTTGCGATTTTTTTCTTTAACTCAGTGTAGCTGTATCATTAGGATATTATTTCATAGAAGATAATAACTTAAGAAAAAGGTTATATCATGTGACTTATGGGAATGATTCTTCTTGCAATTGGAATAATTATAGTGATGGCAAAGTGAAGTATGATTGTTCAGTGGCTCTTGAATCACATCATAGGTAATCATGTAAACGTGGTACAGCCTTTCTACGGCCCTTCTGATGTATTTGAACAAGCTCTGATGAGTTAATGGCTTTCAGAAATATTCGATTGAGCCAACAAATACAGATCTCCTTTGATTTTAATGATGGCCTGCTAGTAGGACTCAAACAGACACCAAAATCAGAGGATGCTAATTTCTCTGATAAAATATGTAATAAATTTTTTATAATTAATATAGCATGAAGACTAATATTAATAGCACTATAAATACTTGTACTCACATTATAAAATATATTGACATCCCTTGGTTTCATCAGTTTTTAGAATATTTATAACTAAATGTAAATTGTATGCAAATAGTTATTTGATGATGTACAGAAAGAGAAAAAGATTTGCATACATATTACTACAGACATAAACATATTCACCTAGTTATATATGATCCTTCATTTTTTTGTTTCATTCATGCATAGAGAACATGCAACGAAGTGAAAATTGCAAACTTGAATTTACTAAAGGATTAATTATGTGCAGTTTATGTTGGGCTAAATAGACTTTATAAATTAAATTGTCCCTTCCTTTCTCCCACCCTTCCTTCCTTCCTTCCTTTGTTCCTTGATTCCCTCCTTCCTTCCTTCCTATTTTTCTTCCTTCCTTTCTTATGTCCTTCCTCCTTCCTTCCCTACATCCCTAACTCTCTCTTTATCTCCTTCCTTCCTTTTTCCTTTCTTGCCTTTTTCTTCTTTCTTTCTTTCTTTCTTTCTTTCTGTCTTTCTTTCTTTCTTCCTTCTTTTCTTTCTTTCTATTATTTTTCCAATCTTCTTTTCTTTTTTTACCTAGAATATTTCTTATGGCTATAGAAAAATACGAACTGCTGTACTCTAAGGTGTTATGAGTAATTATAACTATTAACTAGATTAATATTAATTTTAATTACCTATGTTATATCTTAAGACAAATTATACTAAAAACAACTTCACAAACATTGCAAGATATGTAACAAATATTACTTTTCCTCATATTGTTTATTTCTTCAATCTAAAATAAGCATTTAGACATATATTGTGTGTGTGTTTGAGTGTTGTTCTTGTGATTTTAACTCAAGACCTATCCCTTAGTTTTTTTTTTTTCCCTCAAGGATATTGCTCTATCATTTGAGCCACAATTTTATTTCTGGCTTTGTGTGTGTGTGTGTGTGTGTGTGTGTGTGTGTGTGTGTGTGTGTTGTTATGTGTGTGTGTGATTAATTGAGATGTGTCTCACAATCTTTCTTGCCAAGGCTGGGTTTGAACCCCAGCATCCTGAGTAGCCAGGATTACAAGCTTGAGACACCCATATTTAGCACAGATTTCATATATCCAAGAATATAATAAATTTCATATTATTTGAATGTGAGAGAATCAATTTAACAAATAACATTGATATTTATTTAGTTATTAAACCTGAACCTGCACTGTGAAAAAGTTTTCATTTTTATGAAAAATATGCACTCAAAGATTTAAATGACAGAATCTTTGGACAAATTGAAATAGTCCATTATTCAATAGCAAAAAAGGGATCATTAATCAAATTTCTCATGTAAGCTAAAGGCAATAGGCTCTGTCAGGCTGAATGAAGCAATTTTTTATTAAATTAAATATTATCTAATGCGGTCACATGATTTTCACTTCTTTTTAACCTAAACGTTTTTGACATAAAAATGTAGCTTCATACATTTTTTGAGTATTTATAAATCTTAGTTACTGGTCATGTATTTCTGAGATTTGATTACCAAGTCATTTCAGAGAAACACTGCATTTCATTTATTTTATGTCAACAGTGATTTTTACAAATTGAATCAATCTCAGTATAAGATAACTAAAGCAAGATATTCTACCACTTATCCAATTATTCCTATAGACTTGAAGATAACTTATTTTTGAATGGTAAGAAATTCATATTATACCTACACTTTATAGAATAATTACTATAAATGATTATTTTTCCTTCAACTTGAAGGAAAGAGCCCCACTATAGATGATAAATACTTGAATGGAAATACTATAAAATTATGAAAAATTCAAGTCATTATGAGTTAGATGAAATAGTCATTTTTGAAGCTTCTTCATCTGCTAAATAAAATGTCTTTGCATTCAAAATATTTCATTCATCTCTCCAGCAATGGTATAACCAAACCACTGCTATGCCAAATAGCATCTCTGATATTTAGGAACAGAAGTTATCACAATTGTATAGAAAGATCTACCCACTACTCTAGAAAGTAAATCTGAAATCATAAAGGATTGTGATTAATAATTAGCATTCACTATGTTGCCATAAAGAGGTGAACCCTTTCAAGTGGGCATAGTTGAAGAGATTAGGTCACTGAGAACTTGAAATCAAAGAGGATATTAATATCAAGGTCTTTTCTTCCTCTTCCTTCTTTAACTTCTCTGTCTCCTCTTTTCCTTCACCCTCTCCCTCTTCCTCTCATCTTTTTTCTCTCTTTCCCACTCTTATTCCTCCTCTTCATTACTTCCTGGCTTCCATGAATACAAAAAGGCCATCACATGTTCCTGATATGTGGTACTGGACCACCACCAACACAAAGCAATGAGGAAAAGGCATGTAAATTGAAATGTATAAAATCAGAAGCCAAGATAAACCTTTCCTCCTTTTAATTAATTTTATGAAGTATTTTGTCATATTGATAGGAGTTTGACACAGCATGCTCTCATTATTATAAGGGATAAGATTCACTGGAAATAAATCTGACCAAAAATGATTGAATTAATATTATATTTGGAGAACCCTACTTGAAAATATCAGATACACTGCAATAAGAGGCAAAAAAATGTGTTCAGATGAGGCAAAAAATGTGTTTAGATGAAGATCCGGAGGAGAAGCAGGAGGCTAAACAATCTCTGGCATACAAAGCAGTTTTAGTGTTCAAGTGAATAGTACTAGGCTTGAGAATCACACCAAATGTTCCATCACAGTACGGAGAGTTTGGTCAGAGAGGGAAAATCAAGGCAAGGAGACAAATCTGAGCACTTGCTGGTAGCCGCAGCTGTGGTGGTTTCAGCAGCAGCGGAGGTGGCCATAGCCTCCATACCTATAACACAGAGAGTCTTGGAAAATGATGCCAGATGTGGCAGGTGTGCAGATTATACTCAACACCAGTAAGAACTGAGGAGGAGCAGATATCTTCATCCTGCAGATCGCAGGCCAGAGACAGCCCAGGAACCAATACTCCGGAGTGAGTAGAAGCCTGACATCCTCACTCTTTCTAAGGGAACAGAGGAGGGAAGGCCACCCCTCCCTGCCACCACCACCAGAGATCTCCATCTTTGATATTGACAAAGGCCCATTTGAACAGCTATCTGCAACTCAGGCCTTGGAAGAAAACAAGAGTCATTTAGGAGGTCACAGGAACCTGACTGGAACTGCCTGGCACAGCTCCACCCAAGGGAAAGTCAGCCAGCCCAGGCAAAGGAGCCTCGCCCTGGAGGAGTGACTTTCTTCACTGGGTAAAGAGAGCCAGAGGCTGCCCCTCCATACAGCAGCCTAGACAATCAGTTGAAATTCAGTAAACAAAAACCTGAGAATGGCCCCAGGCTGGGCTCTGTGAGGGTCCCAGGAGCTAGTCCCTCAGGGAAAAGCTACTGTTTGCTGAAAGACCTCAACTCTACCCAGAACCTAGCCTCATCACAGCATCTCCAAACTAGAGGAAACAGCCATCTCCCTCTTTCGTGATGCTCAAGCAGATCTCCCTCCCACTGAACTAGAATGGGAGGAGGATCACAAAATCCTGGGTAATGCAGAGCAATTTTCTGCTTGCTCAAACTGACTTAAGAAACTAATCAACCCACAGGAAAAACAAACACCACAAGGAGACCAGAGACTCCACAGAGAGACTGGTTATGGACACAGGGGAGATGCAGGATCTTCCCATTCTACCCCTCCTCACCCCATCCACCTCAAAAAAAAAATCAAAGAACTCTTCTTTGTACCTTTTCTTAATTTTTGATTTTTTTAAAAATTGTTTTCTATTAATCTTTTCTTCCTTTCATAATTTTTATTTTAGATGTGTGTGTGTGTGTGTGTGTGTTATCTCTTCTGACCTTTTGGTCCTTTTTATTTTATTCTTTACATTTTTTTCTCTTTCTTTTTTGTGAGACTTAATTGCTGCTCTGATCATCCAGAGATATTTACCTATCGTGGATTATTAGACTTTATCCCCCCTTGTGTACACACATAATCCAGAAATTTGTTACTTAATACGCAACCTCTTTGGCTTAAATTCTTTAATTATCTCTTTATACCTTTAAAATTTTCAAGTAACTAATTTTAAGAATTTTTATTTTTTAATTTTTCATGTCTTGTTTCTATCCCTCCCTTCCTCTCATCCTATCCTTTTCTTCTCTCAAGATCATCTATAAACTTACATAATTTTTAAGTGTGTCATTTTTTAAATTTAAATTTTTGTTTTTTCCATTTTTTCTTTTTTTTATTGTGAGAATACGTACAGAGGAGTTAAAATTACATGGGCAAGATAACGAGTACATTTCTTATCAAAAATTGTTGCCTCCTCTTTATTTCCCCTTCCTACCCCTTACCATACTCCACCATCCTCCTACCCGACCTTCCTCCCACCCCCACCAAAGTTGTAAAGTTTGTTTTTCGGCATAATGACTTGTATATCTCATTGCTCCAATGGGTCCACATGTATCTGTAGTTAAATGATTTGTTTTTTCCCTTCCCCTCCACAAATTATACAACATCAAATACAGTGAAATCATGGGTTATACCGTAGGGAAGGGACATACAAAGCAACATAGAAATCATCTTATAAATATGATAGAAACAATTGCATGAAAGGAAAAATATACATTTGAATACTTATCTTGGGGTTCATTCCCCTAACATTAATTTATCTGACCTTTTCTGCTTGACTCAGACATATACTAGTTATTGCAAATAATGGAGACCATGAGACCTATGTTTCTTTGGGCCTGGCTTACTTCACTTAATATAATTTTTTCCAAGTCTTTTCATTTTCTAACAAATGTTGCAATGTCATTCTTTCTGATGGAGGCATAGAATTCCATTGTGTATATAGACCACATTTTCTTTATCCATTTATCTACTGAGGGACATCTGGGTTTGTTCCATATCTTAGCTATGGTAAATAATGCTGCAATAAACATAGTCGTGCTTGTAGCTCTAGTGTGATCTTGTGGTTTTACTGTGGTCTTGTGTTTTTCGTGTCTCCTTTCTATCCCTCCCTTCCTCTCATCCTATCCTTTTCTTCTCTCAATATCATCTATAACTTACATAATTTTTAATGTTTCACTTTTCAAATTTAAATTTTTGTTTTTCCATTTTTTCTTGTTTTTTTTTTTCTTAATGTCTTTCCTATCATTCTGTCCAATCCATTTCCCTCTCTGAGATTAGGACTTGGTTAAATTCACTCTCATCTTACCTCTCCACCTCCCTCTAATCCTAATTTTCCCCACATTTCTCCCTATACTTAA
The DNA here is from genome assembly GCF_019054845.1 of Dipodomys spectabilis. Taxonomy (NCBI): domain Eukaryota; kingdom Metazoa; phylum Chordata; class Mammalia; order Rodentia; family Heteromyidae; genus Dipodomys; species Dipodomys spectabilis. The sequence goes on from NW_024870986.1 coordinate 2,307,332, forward strand.
TAATTTCTGGTTTGCCACTTTTTTCTTTGCTGTTCTTAGCCCATTAATCATCAGTTGTTTGATGTTGAATAGATTGTATCTGTTTAACTAGATTGTGTCCGCAGCTTTTTGACTGGGCAACTACAGAACTTTGGTTGATGCTTGCCTTAAAATTATGTTCTAACACAAAATTGGTGTTACTTTCATAACAAATGAGCAGGAAAAGCCAGAAAAACATAAGAAAAATGGCAAGTCCAGGTATCTGAACTCCCACTCAGATAATCAGATGACAGAATAGTTAGTGAATAATCCAGAGGACAGTTCCTAAAAATCTGTACAAACACTACTGGTAAAAATAGTGAATGAAAAGATTGAAAACCTGCAAAGAACTCAGTGTGAGCATGATAGGGAGAGAGAGAGAGAGGCAAACCAAAGATTAATACTGGAATCTCATGAGAGTGCAGAAGCTACTCAAAGATTGGTACAAGAAGTGCATGAGCTGGTTGAGACCAGTTAAGAAGAAATACAGGAATTGCATAAGCAGGCTGAGAACAAGCAGAGAGAAATACAGGCATTGCATGAGGAGAATGAGAACAGAAAAAGAGAAACACAGGTTTTGTGTGAGCACTCTGAGAACAGTCAAAGAGAGCTACAGGAATTGCATGAACATGAGGAAGCTAATCAAAGAGTAATAAAGCAATTGTGAGAGCGGGATGAGAATACACAAAGATCAAGAGAGGCATTCATGGAATCCATAAAGAGACAGCTGAAAGAATTCAGGGAGACCACAAATGGAATCCTGAATAGAGCCTGCCAGAAGGAATGGGAAACCAAGGAAACCAAAACCAATCAACTGAGTCATTTGAAAATAAACACTGAACACCAAATTAAGGAAGTAAATAAGTTCATACAAAATCTAAAAGAAAGCTCCAACAAAGAATTTGAAGCTATCAAAGCTGACCAACTAGAAGGAAAAGAAATTAAAAACAAAGTAGAAAGTCATGACAGTAGGTTAAACCATGCAGAAAATAGAATCTTGGAGATTGAAGACAGCCTAGATATTATAGAGAAATAACATACAACTATCCAAGACAAATCCAAGGAATAAGGGATAGATCTATTCAACATTTGGAAGACACGTTCAGAAGGTCTAATATGAGGATAATGTTTGTAGAGGAGCACCTAGAAACAGAAGTTAATGGTCTAGAAAATTTGTTTAACAGGATCCTAGCAGAGAACTTCCCAAACATGCAAAAAGATAGGATTATAAAGATACAAGAAGCTTTTAGAACCCCATATATACCAGACCAGAACAGGACATGGCACTGCCACATTATAATCTGCACAGTATCAATTCAGACCAAGGAAAAGATCCTTAAAATTGTCAAGGAGAAAAGATCAATCACCTATAAAGGGAAATCAATTAGAATCCCCTCAGATTTGTCAACAGAGGGAATTAAAGCAAGAAGAGCCTTGAATGATGTATGCCATGCCCTAGAGACAAACAACTATCAACCAAGAATACTGTACCCAGCTACACTCTCTTTTAAAATCGAAGGTCAAAGAAAAACCTTCCATACCAAAGAAAATCTGAAACAATATATCTCCACCAAAGTAGCCCTACAAAAGATACTTAAAGATGTCTTACACATAGAAAACCAACAAGATCACAATAAAGGCCAAGAAACAGTACCCAAACTGAGAATCCAAGAACCATAGAAAGAACCAAGTTGCCGCAGTCCCCAGAAAGTGGATAACAGTGCAGCAACTCCTAAACATCTCTCAGTCCTAACTCTCAACATTAATGGACTTAACTCTCCAATTAAGCAACATAGACAGTCAAGTTGGTTTAAAAAGCAAGATCCATTTATCTGCTGCCTTCAGGAGTCACAATTTTCCCATGAAAAAAAAACATTTTGAAAGTGAAAGGCTGTAACAAATCTACCAAGCAAATGGCCCCCATAAACAAGTGAGAGTTTCAATCTTAATATCAGATAAAATAGACTTCAAATAAAAATTAGTGAGAAGAGATAAAGTAGGTCATTTTATACTAATTAAGGGATTTCCCATTCAGCAGGATATTACAGAACTAAATATCTATTCACCAAACAACAGAGCACCCAGATTTATCCAAGAAACACTACTTTCCCTCAAAGCTCACATAGATCCAAAGACATTAATAGTAGGGGACTTTAACACACCACTATCCACACTAAGTAGATTAACTCCACAAAAACTCAACAGAGAAACTGCAGATCTAAACACCTATATGGATCAATTAAATTTAACAGATATCTAATAATTTTTCACCCAGCAGCATCAGATACATGTTTTTCTCATCAGCATACAGAAACATTTACAAAATAGACCCCATTTGAGGTCACAAAGCAAACTTGTCCAAATTCAGAAACATTATAGTTTAAATTGCATTCTCTCACACCACAAGAGAATAAAATTAGAATTCAACACCAAAATTCACCAAAGAAAGTCCTGTAACACATAGAAGCTGAACAACACACTGTTGAATCACCAGAGGGTCATGGAAGAGCTTAGAAAGAAAATTCAAATATTCATGATATTCAACACAAATGACACAAATTACCAGCTCCTCTGGGACACGACAAAGGCAGTACTCAGAGTCGTTTATAGCTCTGAATTCCTACATCAATAAATTGGAGAGATCTGGAACCAACAATTTAATGAGATACCTGAACCTACTTGAAAAAGAGCAACAAGATAAATCCCAATTCGGTCGATAGAAAGAAATAATTAAAATAACATCAGAATTAAACGAATTAGAATCCAAAATAAAAACATAGAAAGAATCAACAAAACAAGAGTTGGTTCTTTGAAAAAATTAACAAAATTGACAGACCCTTAGCAAATCATCAAAAAAAATAGAACACACCCAAATAAATAAACTCAGAGATGAGAATGGAAACAGCATCACAGAAACAACCAAGATTCAGAATATTATAAGGAAAACTTCTCAAAACTTCATGCTAATAAGTTTGAGAACTTGGCAGAAATGGATCTTTTCCTAGCAAATATCGACATGCCGAAAATAAACCAAGATGAGTTAAACCATTTTAACTGGCCCTTATTAAGCATTGAAATATAAACAGCATTGAAACCTTCCATCTCAGAAAAGCCCAGGACCAGATGGATTTACAGCGGAATTCTACATGGCCTTCAAAGCAGAGCTCACACCAACATTCCTCCAACTCTTCAATGAAATTGCAAGAGAAAGTTCACTATAAAAATCATTCTATGAAGCCATCATAGCTCTCATCCAAAAACCAGGCAGGGACTCATCAAAGAAAGAGAACCATGGACTCATTTCTTTGATGAACATTGATGCAAAACTTCTCAACAAAATTTTGACCAGTCGACATAAAAAATTCATCCAAAATATCATACACCACAATCAAACAGGATTCATTTCAGGGATGCGAATCTTGTTCAATATACACGTCAATTAATATAACTCATTACATCAACAAATGGCAAGGATAACCACATAGTTATCTCACTAGATGCAGAATAAACATTTGACAAATCCAACAAATCCTTTATGATGAAGGTTCTGGAAAAATTAGGAATCCAGGGAACATTCCTCAATACAATAAAGGCTGTATATGACAAACCTACAGCCAGCATTATAATTAATGGAGAAATACTAAAGCCATTTCCTCTTAACTAAGGAACAAGACAAGGATGTACACTCACTCCACTTCTCCTAAATTTAATATTAGAATGTCTAGCTACAAGAATAAGACATAATGTAAACATAAAAGGGAGAGGCTGGAAAGGTGGCTTAGTGGTAGAGTGATTGCCTAGCATTCGTGAGGCCCTGTGTTTGATTCCTCAGCACCACATTAGCAAAAAGAAAAAAAGATGGAAGTGGCTCAATGGCTCAAGTGGTAAAGGACTAGCCTTGAACTGAAGAGCTGAGGGACAGTTCCCAGGCCCAGAGTTCAGGCCATACGACTGGACCCCTCCTCCCCGCCCCAAAAAACATAAAAGTGATCCAAATATGGAAATATGAAGTAAAACTCTCCCTATTTGTAGACCACATGATTTTCTATTTAAAGAATCCCAGACTCTACTCCCAAATTACTGAAGATGGTTCAAAACTGTTGCAAAGTAGCAGGGTATAAAATTAACCCTCAATAATCAATGGCTTTTCTGTATGACCACAATGAGGAAAGCATGGGTGAAATCAGGAAGGCAACTCCATTCATAATAACGCCACCAAAAATAAATTACCTAGGAATTAACCGAATAAGTGAAGGACCTCTATGATTGAAAACTTTAAAAACCTGAAAAAGGAAATCAAAACAGAACTTAGGAAGTGGAAATACCTCCCATGCTCCTGGATTGTATGGATCACAAACATGAAAATGGCAATACATCCAAAGGCTATCTACAAATTCAAGGCAATACCTATCAATATTCCAACCTCATTTTTTCAAGGAAATAGAAGAGACAATCCAAAAATTCATATGAAATAGTAAAAGACAACAAATAGAGAAAGCGATCCTTAGCAGAAAGAACAGTGCTGGAGGAATATCAATACCAAATTTCAAACTCTACTACAAAGCCATAGTAATCAAAACAGCTTGGGACTGGCATAAGAAAAGACCTCAGGACCAATGGAATAGAATTGAAAACCCAGAAATGAACCCACAAATCGATAGCCACCTAATGTTTGATAAGGGAGCGAAAAAAAAAATAGAATGGAAGAAAGACAGCCTCTTCAGTAAATGGAGCAGGCAAAATTGGTTAACTACTTGTAGAAAATTAAAGCTAGATCCTTATATATCACTCTGTACCAGAATCAATTACAAATGGATCAAAGACCTCGGAGTCAAAGCAGACAGCCTGAAAACATTACAGGATAGATTAGGAGATACCCTAAGTCTCCTTGGCACAGGCCGAAATTTTCTTAATAGAGACCCAGAAACACAACAAATCAAAGAAAGGTGGACAAATGGGATTGCATGAAATTACAGAGCTTCTGCATGGCAAAGCACATAGCTAGTAAGATCATTAGAAAGCCCATGGATTGGGAAATGATCTTCAATAGCCATACAATATACCTGGAACTCAAAAAAAGTAAATCCCCCAACAAGTCCTCAAAGAAACAACTGCCCAATAAATAAGTGTGTTAAAGTCCTAAAGAGAAACTTCTCTGAAGAGGAAAGATGGATGGCCAATAGACACATGAAGAACAGTTCTACCTCCCTAGCCATAAAAGAAATGCAAATCAAAACAACATTGGGATACCACCTATCTGAGCTAGAATGTTTATACTCACGAATTCTAATCATCACAGATGCTGGAGGGGATGTTGACAGAAGGGAACCTTACTGCATTGTTGGTAGGAGTGTAAACTTGTTCAACCACTTTGAAAAGTAGTCTGGAGGTTTCTCAAATCACCCCACATAGAACTCCCCTATGACCCAGCAATTCCACTTTTGGGCATTTATCCAAATGATCACAAACAAAGGTATCAGCACAACTATGTTTATTGCAGCATTATTTACCAAAGCTAAGATACGGAACCAACCCATATGCTCCTCAGTATATGAATGGATCAAGAAAATATCGTATATATACACAATGGCATTTTATGCCTCTATCAGAAAGAATGACATTTCCCAATTTGTTAGGAAATGGAAAGGCTTGGAAAAAATTACATTAAGTGAAGTAAGCCAGGCCCAATGAAACATAGGTCCCATGGTTTCCCTTATTTGCCATAACTAATATATTTCAGAGACAAGCAGAAAAGTTCAGATAAATTGATGTTACGCAAAATGAACCCCAAGGTAAGGATTTAAATGATTTTTTCTTTCTTGTAATTGTTTCTAACATATATATAAGATGATTCCTTCGTTGCTTTGTATGTCCTTCCCCCAGGATATAACCCCTGCTTTCACTGTATTTGATGTTGTTTTAATTTGTGAGTTGGAGAGAAAAAATATATTGTTTAAATATGGATACAGGTGGACCCATTGCAGCAATGAGATGACAAGACTTTATGTAGAAAAACGAAATGTACAGCTTTGGCTAGGGGGAAGATGGGAAAGGATGGGAAGGGGAAACAAAAGAGGAGGCAACAACGTTTGATAAGAAATTTACTCATTACTTTGGCCATGTAATTGTAACCATTCTGTAAGGTATTTTCACAATTAAGAAAAAACAGAAGAGGCAAAAAAATCACCTCTATGGTTTTGTATGAAAAGACAGCATAATACAATCTGTTCCTCAAGGAAATTAAGCAGTAACTGGCAATATTTTCAATTTCGTAAACGATGTAAGAAGACTGAAGAACAAATTTCAAATCAAACTGGGTGATATAAAATTTATTTTGTCCCCTGTAAACAACCTTTCAATTCCATCTATGTCTTGTTCCCAAAATGATTCATATATTATTCTAATAATATTTTTTAATTAACTTTAATTAGTTGAATAAGATTTGCTGTTTGACAGAGAAGTTTATGAATAGTTTTTAGTGAGTTTTTTTTCTTTTTCTGTCCTGAGGTTTGGACTCTTATCCTGGGTGCTGTCCCTGAACTCCTTTGGATGAATACATGAACTCTACCACTTGAGGCACAGCAGCACTTTCAGAATTTTCTGAGATTTAACTGGAGATAAGAATCTCACAGACTTCCCTGCCAGGGTTTGCTTCAACCCTCAATCCTCAGCCTCCTGTGCATCTAGGACAAAAGGCGTGAGCTCCTAGTGCCCAGCTTAATACAATGCATCTTTTTATTTTTAGCTAGTTCTGGGGCTTGAACTCAGGGCCTTGGCAATGTCCTAGAGCTTCTTTTCCTCATGCTAGCACTCTATTGCTTGTGTCATAGTGCCAATTCCAGCTTTTTTGTTTATGTAGTACTGAGGAATCAAACACAGGGCTTCACATATGCAAGGCAGTCTAACACTAAGCCACATTTCATGGCTAATACAATGCACCTTGAAGTCCATTATCCCTTATCCATCTCAATCCTTTCTCATCCTTCAATTTACATAAATTTGAAGAATATTCTCTGACTTGCAATGTCATATATAGTCACTCAGAGGATATGTCACAGATCATATTTTCTTGATAGTCTTATTCATCAACATACTAACCTGGATGTTTTGATGATGTCTAAACAGACCTTTCTTTGTATCTGTTTAACATAAACTTTAGAAATATCAGAGAATTTTATCTCTAAATCCATTATTTCCACCTGTAGTCCTTATTACCAATAATATAACTAACACAGTTGCCAACCAGAGATGTGGAAGCACTTCAGATTTCTTCTTAACCTTCTGCTCGCGCAGATTAGATAAGATGAATGATCAAGATTTTCTCAGTTTCTGTCACTAATATAATTTGTATGTACCCATTTTTATGCCCCTGACACCAGCCTGTTTCAAGTATTCATCACTGGTCACCTATTCCTAAAACGACCATTTACAAAGTATGCATTTTCCCCATAGTCTTTTCATACTGGTCCTCTCCATAACCAAATTACTCTCCTTGAGAGCAAACAGAATGAAGAACTCAGACACAAATTCCAGTATCATTATTTACTCACTACAATGACGGTTGGCCTTACATTTATCATATGTAAACGGAGTAACCTACTAGAAATATTGAAGAATATATTTGTTGACTTCTAGAGAAAGCAAAGAGAAAAGTGAAGAATCTTTACATTTTCCACCTTAGCTTGCAAATAAGGAAAGAGTCAAATTCAGTTTATTGGTGTAAAGTCCCAAATTGTTTCATGCAGAAATAAAAATAAATTTTACCTCCTGGCTCTAAGGTTTGTGCCTTTTAAGGCAACTACAGATATTTAAGTGGTACTATGTAAATTGTGTCATGTGTTCCCAGTTGTATTGAAGAACATACTCTTAATATATTATTGAATATCATTGGTTATTGAATAATATCTATATGAGAATATTATTTGAAATAATCATACTAAGTTGAAAACTGTATCTTAGTCCATCAAAATGTGGAAATAAACGATTTTATTAAAAAAATTCCAACAAGAAAAGTCAATATTCATTTGAGACTGCAGGGATAACATTAGGGTTTTTACTGTCTCTACTTGTTTATGTGATTGTATTTCTTGATATTGAAACTCTCTTGTTATTCTTATTGTATGTAATCCAATGTTGTCTATTACTATGTATTCAATGTGGGAAATCTACTTTCAAGGATGTCTAAAGGTTTTTCCTTTTCAATCACAACATTGTCTTTATCGTGCTACACTGTGATCATCATCTTCTACAAAATTATTATTAGCATCATAAGTGCTAATTATTGAAAGTGTGTTTTGTTTCTATGATTTTGTTCTTGTCTTTTGATTCATAATTTTAATGTTAGCACTTTGCATGCATCCATATTAAAATTTTGAACAAATAAAGAAACAAAAAATACTAAACCATATCAGATAGCTTGACTATGTGCTTATCACAAGTTATGGAAGAGATTTTTGAGGCATTGCAAATTCCTAACCAATATGAATTAACTTCCTCTCTCCCTGGTACTACATACAAATATTCAACTGTTTGAACAGAAATTTTCAAGTGATATATTGTAAATGATACAATACCATCAGCATATCTAAAATTTCGTTGAAAGTAATAACTCTACTTTCTATTGAAATATTAGTTATTTTAATCTAGGAAAGTTTTAGAAAAATAGACTGTATATCTTTGAAATGAAAAAAGGTCAAAAAGAGTAGCATACAAGTTTTTCAGGGATTCTGTCTTTTATAAATATACATATATATATATATATATGTTATTTATAGAAAGATACATTTTTAGAACTGTCTTCAGAAATATATACATATATCTAAATTCATGTGTAGAATGATATATATTATAGTGAAACAAACATCTTAAAACCTAATTAAAATTTAAAAAAAATTCATCATACCAATTGCTGGAAATTCAGGCTTATAATTTGAGCTATTCTGTTTGCTGAGATCTTAGAATTGTGTTCGAAACTAGCCCAGACAGAAAAGTACATATTGGATTCTTATCTCCAATTAACCACTAAAAACAGGAATTAGCTCTGTTCCTCAAGTTGTAGAGTGCTCACCTTGAGTATAAAAAGGCTTAGAGACAATGCCCAGGCCTTGCAAACAACACCCACAACAACAAAATATATCACATTAATTTCACAAAAGCATCTTTTAACTGCTGTGAACATTTCTTAGAAACATGAATACATCCCCCTGGAAAATATTAAGTAAAACATAGAATATATTGAAGATATGACTATTTAGCTTGTTTAAGATATTTAGGTAATGATTAGGAATTAAGAATAATGATAGGTAGATAATATATTGGGACTAGTTTCTTATTATATTTTACGATAGAAATAGAATGATAATTGTAAAGATTATATAAAATTATTCTTGCTTTGTATTTGAATTATAATAAGTGATAAACATTTTTAAATGATTTCCAAACAAAAGAATATCAATTCTTTTGTAATTTCAAAACAATTAAGAAAATTATTCCAAGGCTGGTTGACTCTAAGACTATATTTGTTTTCTTGTTCTAGTTTTCATATGTTCGTAGAAATTAAAATTCAAAAATTCAATGGATGTTCGCATTCAGATACATCTTCATAGATAATAATATTAGAGTCTCTTAAGTGGAATTGTTTTATTTCATTTGTTATTTTCACAAATAAATCAAGATGATTGTGTATTTTGTTTCTTTTCACTGCTATTGTCTCTTATCTTGAGAATAATTTTTTCCTAACAAAGTAGAGAAAAGCAATTGGACTGAGCAAGTAACCTATGGATTTCATAAAATGCAGATGCATAGATTTGGGTCTTCTGTCATTTGCTAAATGTTACTTCCAGAAAAGGTAATCAATAATTTGTAAGTGGTGCATAATTCCTAGGTATTCCAGTTATCACATACACAGTTTGATTGAGTTATCTCTGTATAAATTAAAAATAAACAGACAAAAAACTCTCAAAATAAACAGAATTCACATCTTTGTTTTAAACGCTGTAGTTTACAAAGTGTTTTTAGCCAACACCGAAAACATCTTTATAAGTAATAATCTGCATTTTTTTGAAGAATTTTTTTTATTTTTTTAAATGTAATTTATTTATTTATTTTTTTGTGAACGTACTGTACAGAGGGGTTACAATTACATGGGTAAGATAATGAGTACATATCTTATCGAATTTGTAACAATAGTTTTTTTTTTTTTTTTTTGCTGACATGTAATTCACTTGTAATATACTATCTCCTTTTACTATATACATTTTAGTGCTTTGGAAGTGAATTGTATCTTCATAGGTTTTCAAAGCCTAATTTTCACAAACTTGCATTTCTTCAAATAGAATGCTGTAAATTTTAGAACAGACATTAAAATAGATAGAAAAATTCAGCTACAGGAATTTTTCCAGCATACATTCTCTAAAGTATGTCTTTTCAAAAATTGTTTTTGAGGATTATTTCCAGGGTCTCACACATACTATTCATGTGCACTCTCAATGAACTACATTCCCTATCCAAACAAGTTTTATTTTACTTTTCTTTAATACATTCATAGAAATGTCATGCATGGATCCTCTACAATTCTCTTTGACCTTTTGAAGACTTGAAAATGTGCTTGCTAAAATGATCACAGTATTATAAAAATAAATCACTATGATCAATTTCTCCACAAATGAATTACTATATTTTGTGTCATCTTTTTATATTATGATCATACTAATGAGTTTTCTTTTCTTTTCTTTTTTTAGATACTAAAGAGGAGCTTATTTCATATACTCGTCTTATTGACTATTAATTTATATATGTTCTTTAAAGAAATATCCTATTCGGGAAAAAATTTATATAGAATTAGAAGATATAAAATTACTTAAGAGGGGCTGGGAAGACGACTCAGTGGTAGAGCACTTGCCTTGCATGCATGAAGCCCTAGGTTTGATTCCTAGGCACCACATAAGCAAAAAGAAAAAATCCAGAAGTGGTGCTGTGGCTCAAGTTGTAGAGCACTAGCCGTGAGCTGAAGAGCTGAGGGACAGCGCACAGGCCCAGAGTTCAGGCCCCACGACCGGACCCCCCAAAAAAAGTACTTAAGATTCAGAATCATTGTAGCATTAACAATGTAGCATTAACAAATATGTGCCCTCTATCTGTTGGACATGTTTTCATTTCTGTTATAGTGTCCTATGAGTTATCACAGGTTATCACTTAATATAATCCAGTTTATTCTTCCTTTTCTTTAGCCACTAATGCTTTCCATGTCAAATTTTTAGAAAACTTTACGGATCCAATGTCATGAATTTTTACATTTATGTTTTATAGGTTTTTACATCTCAGATTTAGTTTGATAATCATCTTTTTTATTTTAAGTTTTTGTATTAGGATTGAGGTAGGCCAGGAGCCCATGGCTCATGCCTGTAATCCTAGCTACTCAGGAGGCTGAGATGGTAATAAGATTCGAAGCTAGTATGAAGGCTCAAGCTACACCATTTTACAAGATTGTCCTATAAACCTGTATTCCTTGAATTTACATACGAGTTTTTTGAGCTGGTGGACCAATATTCTACAGAGCTATCTAGATGTTTGATAGTCACTCATATTTTGCACCTTGTGAAAACACAAGATCCTAGATATTATATATAGAAAAATGTTTTTAGAGAATGCTTGAAACAACTAAAATTAATGTAGGAATGAGTTAAGATTTAGATAACGCTGTAGCACAATAAAGCTGAATGATAACTTGAGCTGTACAGCAGAGGAGAGTGAGAGGGTAAAGAATGATGGACCACATAGGATCTGCTTGTCACTGGTATTGTGTTTCAAAAAAACAGAATGATGTCAGAAAAGAGAAGGAGAAAAATAAACTGTCCTGAATCAAGTTTCTTCCTAATCCACCTAATAGTTTGTTCTGAAAGTCAGAGAAAATGGGAAAAAATAAAATAGAAAATTCTAGACCTGTTATAATGTAAAGAAATTTTAATAGGGATATGATAATTTCCAAAGATATAGGAGAAAAAATAGGTAAACCCTCAAACGAAAAAGAACGAAGAGAGAAAAGAAGCAAAGTAAAACCTTTGTCAATAACAGACACAAGAGTTTGGAAGTGGAAAGGCTGTGGAAGTATTCTAAATAACAAAAAAAATAGCTAACGTGGATAGAGATGGCTCACATTTTATCATATATAGTTTTGAAAAACATACTAGGAACGAGTGGATAGAAGATGTATCACATTTTATCATATATAATTTTGAAAAAAACATACTAGGAATGAAAGTTCAAAAGTCATAATTTAAAACACTATTTGGATTATAACTAGATAGTATAGCTCAATGGTAAAACATTGGCCTAGCATATGTGAAGCAATGGTGGGATCTCCCAAGCATTATAAAGTACAAAAAAAGCACACATACAAAAAAACTACATAAACACACATGCATACACATATACACACACCATTTCACACATTTGGAATATTGATATTATCATATTAAACAGGAAATTATCACAAATAATAAAAGTATGTTAATATATGAAATCATAATATCGCTCATAGTATTTAAAAGTTTAGTAGGAATAAAATAGTCACTATATACTTAAATTCCTATAGATTAAATAAATTGAAAATTAAATAGAAGACATGAGAACCTTTTAAAATAAGTTTTAAATAATAAAAATTTTGAAACTTGTATCCTTTTATTTTGACAAAAGGCTGATGTTACTTGTGTTTTAACTCAATATTTATAATGTGATAACCAGGTGCTCTATATCTCGTTATGGATGGCTATACCTATAATCATTTCACTCTGAATATTTTTATAATAAGGAAGGTCTCATAGTTTCTCAGTCTCTCCCGAATTACAAACCCTATTTACATTTCCTACCATAGCTAGTTAATGGAAGCCACTAATCACTATGCCCAGATCAAACATATTTTTTTTTTAATTCCAGTACAAAGATTTCCAAAAAGTGACCAGGTAATGAAAGCTATCTTAATAAAGTATGTGCTTCTTGAAAATACAGTAAGTATTTTTTACCTGAACAAATATGTTTAGAACTATAAGAAAATAAATATATTTAAATTCACCAACCATATAAAAATTAAGAAAATAATTTTCAAATATTCACATGTTAAATATTTTAAAAGCAAAATATACGTGTCTAATAATTTACATGTGTAAAAATCAAGCAAAATTAAATTTTACAACTTTGAAAAAAGAATTACCCTAAAGAAACAAAAGAAAATAATTAAGTTCAAAATTTGAAATTTAGAAAATAAAATGAAGTCTACTGTTTAGTTGACTTAAGTAACTGTACATCCTCTGTATATCAATTTTATAATAAAGAATGCATGAACAAGAAAGCAAAAGTACCCATAGATCAATAGCAACAGCAAAACCATCAGTAGTTCTTTTTTTGAGTGTAAAAAAATTGATGGAAGAGATAACAATGTTCCTTCTATAAGAAATGTACTCATTACCATATTTATGTAACTATAACCCCTCTGTACATTACCTTTATAATAAAATTAAATTGAAATTAAAATAAACCAAATAATGTACCAATTAAGAATTCTTAGAAGCCATTGATTAAAACTTTCTGAAAAAACTGCCTTAAGAACCTAAGGAATATAATTTGATGATGCTATTTAAATACTTCAACTTCAGCAGAGAAGCAAAATGTTTAAAAACTGTTACAAAATAAAGTAATACATCAGAATATATTACTACTATTAATAATCGTAAGAAGAATTTATAGTGGTAGTCAAATAGGTAAGAAATGAGGCAATTTGCCAATTGTTTGCATTTAATAATTGAGAAAAAGTTTTCTATGTCTTTTTAAATATATCTTAAGTTTAATGAAGAAACTATTCTGTCACATCATATGATAATCAGATAAAGCTGATAGTATAGCAAAGGACAGATTGTACTAAGTTTTTGGATGTTAATGTATATACTTATTTTGGTTGTGGGAAATTGTGGGGATTTCAACTTGGGGTATTGTTCTTGCTAGGCTGGCGTCATATCAGTGGTTAATTTCAGGATAGTTGTTCCGTTTCCACAAGAACATGCACCTGATCTGTCCTTTTAGACTTCCCATCAACAATGGCACCAGAATTGCACACCAACTTGTCTAGCTTCCTACCTTGGCTGGCCTGGATTCTGCAGTCCTTACAATCTTAGCCTGTAGATAGTGCAGGATGGTGGAAATGATCCAATGCACCGAGCTATAGGTTGAGAAGGAAATCCACTAAAAGTTTGGCCTGGGTTCTGTTCTCAATCCTCGTAAGTAGTTAAAGAGTACAGATGGGAGCCCCTAGTGCCAAGCAGTAACAGTATTTTTAAAGCCATTAGAAATACATACGTATTAGGCTTGGGATTACCTCAGGAAAAGAATAAAAGAGCAGTGAAGCATAGAGGACAGGCAGAATTTTAACTAGATATTCAGAGGCTGAATCAGCATAGCTAGCTACTCAGGAGGCTGAGATCTGAAGACCACTGTTCCAAGCCAGTTCAATCATGAAAATATATGCCATTATCTCCAAAAAAACAGAAGTGGAGCAGAAGCTCAAGTGGTAGACCACTATCCTTGGGAACAGAATCGTAGGAACAGTGCCCAGGCACTATCAAGCCTCCAGAATGATGAATGCATGCATGAGCACATGCACATGTGCGTGCGTATACTCCCATGAGCGTGCACGCGCGCATGCACGCGCACTCGCGCGCGCACACACACACACACACACACATAAGAGCATTTCAATGTGAAGTTCTTTATGTTTTTTACCTTGGTGTCCTTTACTTCCCTGTATTAGGTCACAAATTAACAAAATCAACTAAACACCTATTTACATACAACTCATCACATTTCTCTAAAGTCTACTCTCTTTTCAGGAGCCTGCTTTTAGTTGATGAAAAAGTAAATTATTCAGGAGGTCAATTCATCTCTCTGAACTCTGTATTAAGGATGATCGTTTAGGATACTCCTAGCAATATGTTTTTGTTTAATCCTGCATCAAGCAGCATATTTGTTTCTCTAGAAGGGGAGCCTCTGTCAAACAATTAATACTAGGTTTTTCTCCTCCTGACAAGCATCTGTAGTTATAGTATCTTCATATATTTAATGAACCGTCTGTTTATGCCAAGGACTGCTGTGAAAATAAAAAGACCCTTCTCAGCATTTAGCATTTGTATACCATTCAGAGATATGAAAGTGTTTAAATGAACTTGTTTGGAATAAACAATGTTCTCCTTGACTATCTTGAGAAAGAATTGGTTTCTCAGCACTTTAGATAAGAAATTGAGTGAAAGAAACAAAAGGAAAAGTGAGGAACAACTCAAAACATAGATTCAAATTAAACATCTCACACTGTATCAAATAAATTCATTCTATTTTATGACTAAAATACCAGCACTTAGGCTACTAATTCAAGGAAAATTTCCGAGAATTATTGTGTAAACTCTAATATTATTTCACTTCGTTAGAAAATAGGTAACTGTAATATGAAATCTCCAAGGTCATAATCAATTTACACCTCCCTGGTGAAAGGAACTGCTAAACTATATCATTCTGGATTTCTAGCTCAAAATAGAAGAAATCATATTCTACCCATGACTCAACACTGCACTGCTTGGGGACCACATCTCTTGTTCACTCAGTCTTACTGAAAGAATGACCTCCCCAATTCTGATGGAAACAGACTGCAGTTCTTATGGACCAATCATTTCCACATTGTAGCTCATCTAAGTTGATTACCATGAGACATATTTTGATTGCTTTTTATACCCAACATTTTGAGAGAAATTTACTACTTTAAAATGCTATTAAAGGAAGACTGATATAAAAATCACCTTTGACGCCAGATAAATATTTTATCTTTCAAATACCCAAAAACGCAGTCTGACCTATCATTAATGTTAGAAACGAAAGGTTAAAAAATCATAGACAACAAGACCTAAGCATGAATTAAAGACTCTCCAACTTGTGAATACATTCGTTTAAAAAGACATCAAGAAATTTTTGGCCAGGGCCATGGAAAGCTAGGGTTTCTCCTATTCCATCCTGTAATGTTTTCAGAGTGTCTGCTTTGACTCTGAGGTCTTTGATCCATTTGGAGTTGATTCTGGTGCAGGGTGATATATAAGGATTTAGCTTTATTTTTCTACATTAGTTAACCAATTTTGCCAGCACCATTTACTGAAGAGGCTGTCTTTCTTCCATTCTATTTTTTTAGCTCCCTTATCGAAGATTAGATAGCTATAGCTCTGTAGGTTCATTTCTTGGTTTTCAATTCTATTCCATTGGTCCTGAGGTCTGTTTGGTGCGAGTACCAAGATTTTTTGATTACTATGGCTCTGTAGTAGAGTTTGAAATTTGGTATTGATATTCCTCCAGCATTATTCTTTCTGTTAAGTATTTTTTTGCTATTTGGGGTCTTTTATTCTTCATATGAATTTTTGATTGCCTCTTCTAATTCATTGAAGAATGAGGTTGGAATATTGATAGGTATTTCATTGATTTTGTAGATAGCCTTGGGAAGTATTGCCATTTTCAGGATGTTGATCTTTCCAATCCAAGAGAATGGGATTTTTGGCCAATTTCTAAGTTCTGTTTTGATACCTTTTTCAGGATTTTAAAGTTTCATCATAGAGGTCCTTCACATCTTTGGTTAATTCCTAGATATTTTATTATTGGTGGGGCTATTACGAATGGAGTTGCTTTCCTAATTTCAGCCTCACTTTTCTCATTGTTGGCATATAGAAAAGCCATTGATTTTTGAGGGTTAATTTTATACCCTGCTACTTTGCCAAAGTTTTGAATCACCTTGAGTACTTTGAGAATGAAATCCATGGGATTCTTTAAATACAAGATCATGTCATCTACAAAGAGGGCGAGTTTTACTTCTTTCCCTATTTGGATCCCCTTTATGTTTGCATCTTGTATTATTGCTGTAGCTATGCATTCTAATACTAGATTGAAGAGAACTGGAGAGAGTGGACATCCTTCTCTCATTTCTGAGTTTAGAGGAAATGGCTTTAGTTTTTCACCATTGAGTATAAGGCTGCCTGTAGGTTTATCATATAAAGCCTTTATTGTATTGAGGAATGTTCCATGATTTCCTAATTTTTCCAGAACCTTCATCATAATGGGGTGTTGGATCTTGTCAAATGCTTTTTCTGAATCTATTGAGATAACCATGTGATTCTTATCCTTGCTCTTGTTGACATGATGAATTATATTGATTTGTGTATATTGAACCAGCTTTGTATCCGTGAAATGAATCTTGTTTCATAGTGGGTTATGATTTTTTTTGATGAATTGTTGAGGTTGATTGGCCAAAATTTTGTTGAGAAGTTTTGCATCAATTTTCATGAAGGATATAGGTCTATAATTATCTTTCTTTGATGATTCCCTGCCTGGTTTGGGGATAAGGGTAATTAAGGCTTCATAGAATTAATTCGGTAGTGAACTTTCTCTTTCAATTTCATTGAAGAGTTGGAATAGTATTAGTGTGAGCTCTGCTTTGAAGGCCTTGTAGAATTCCGCTGTAAAACCATCTGGTCCTGGGCTTTTCTTAGCTGGGAGGTCCTCTTATTGCTGTTTCTATTTCAATGCTTGATGTGGGTCTGTTAAGATGGTTTAACTCATCTTGGTTTAGTTTTGACATGTCAATATTTGCTAGGAAAAGGTCCATTTCTGCCAAGTTCTCAAACTTATTAACATAAAGTTTTGAGAAGTATTCCCTTATAATGTTGTGAATCTTGGTTGTTTCTCTGGTGTTGTTTCCATTCTCATCTCTAAGTTTATTTATTTGGCTGTGTTCTCTTCTTTTTCTGATAAGACTAGGTAAAGGTCTGTCTATTTTGTTAATTTTTTCAAAGAACTGTCTCTTTGTTTTGTTGATTCTTTCTAGGGATTTTTGGATTCTAATTCATTAAATTCTGATTTAATTTTAATTTCTTTCCATCTACTAGATTGGGGTTTATCTTGCGGCTCTTTTTCAAGAAGGCTTAGCTGTGTCCTTAAATTATTGGTTTCAGATCTCTCCAATTTATTGATGTAGGAACTCAGACCTATAAACTTGCCTCTGAGTACTGCCTTTGCTCTGTCCCAGAGGAGTTGGTAGTTTATGTGCTCATTTTTGTTGAATATCATGAACACTTGAATTTCGTTTCTAATTGCTTCCATGACCCACCGGTGGTTCAAAAGTGTGTTTTTCAGCCTCCATGTGTCACAGGACTTTCTTTGATGGCTTTTGGTGTTGAGTTCTAATTTTATTCCCTTGTGGTGTGAGAGAATGCAAGGTATAACTTCAATGTTGCTAAATTTCGACAAGTTTGCTTTGTGAGCTAAAATGTGATCTATTTTGGAAAATGTTCCATTGGCTGCTGAGAAGAACATGTATTCTGTTACTGCTGGGTGAAATATTCGGTAGATGTCTGTTAAATCTAGTTGATCTACGCAGTTGTTTAGGTCTGCGGATTCTCTGTTGAGTTTTTGCCAAGTTGATGTATCCAGTGGGGATAATGGTGTGTTAAAGTCCCTAAAACAATGAATGTCTTTGGATCCATATGAGATTTGTGGGAAAGTAGTGTTTCTTGTATAAATTTGGGTGCTCAGTTGCTTGGCGAATATAGATTTAGAATTGTAATATCCTCCGGAAGGAGAGATCCCTCAATTAGTATGTAGGGAACTTTTTATCTCTTCTAAGTAATTTTAATATGAAGCCTATTTTATCTGCTATTAGGATAGCAACTCCTGCCTGTTTTTTTTTTTTAATTTAATTTTATTTTTTTTGTGAACATACTGTACAGAGGGGTTACAATTACATGGGCAGGATAATGCATACATTTCTTATCAAGCATTGCAGCCTCCTCCTTTGTTTACACTTCACATCCCTTCTCAGCCTCCCTCTCCACCCCGCCACCCAATCCTCTGCACCAACGTTGTAAAGCTCGTTATCAACATGACAACTTGTATTTCTCATTGTTGCAACAGGTCCACCTGTATCCTTAAACGACTTGTTTTTCCCCATCTCCTCCACAAGTTATACTGACATCATATATAATGAAACAGGGGTTATACTGTGGTGGAGGGACATACCAAGCAACAAAGAGATAATCTTATAAATGCATTAGAAACAAATGCATGGAAGAAAAAAAGCATTAAAATACATATCTAAGGGTTCATTTTCCTAACATCACATTATCTGATCTTTTCCACTTGACTCATACTTATACTAGATATTGCAAATAAGGGAAACCATGGGACCTATGTTTCTTTGGGCCTGGCTTATTTCACTTAATATAATTTTTTCCAAGTTTTTCCATTTCCTAACAAATGGGGCAATGTCATTCTTTCTGATGGAGGCATAGAATTCCATTGGGAATATATACCACATTTTCTTGATCCATTCGTCTACTGAGGGGCATCTGGGTTGGTTCCATATCTTATCTATGGTAAATAATGCTGCAATAAACATAGTTGTGCTGGTAGCTTTAGTGTGGTCTTGTTTGTGATCATTTGGGTAAATGCCCAAAAGTGGGATGGCTGGGTCATAGTGGAGTTCTATGTGGAGTCTTTTGAGGAACCTAATACTGCTTTCCAAAGTGGTTGAATAAGTTTACACTCCCACCAACAATGTAGCTTTAGTTTTCTACAAGTAGTTAACCAATTTTGCCAGCCCCATTTACTGAAGAGGCTGTCTTTCTTCCATTATATTGTTTAAGCTCCCTTATCAAAGATTAGATGGCTATAGATCTGTGGGTTCATTTCTTCACTAGCCATACAACAGACAATGGTCTCATATCTAAAATATACTTGGAACACAAAAAATTAAATCTCCCAACAACAAATCCTCAAAGAAACAACTGCTCAATAAATAAGTGCGCTAAAGACTTAAAGAGAAACTTCTCTGAAGAAGAAAGCAGGATGGCCAATAGACACATGAAGAAATGCTCAACATCCTTAGCCATAAAAGAAATGCAAATCAAAACACCATTGAGATACCACCTCACCCCAGTTAGAATGGCAAAAATGAAGAACTCTAACAACAACAGATGCTGGAGGGATGTGGACAGAAGGGAACCTTACTTCATTGTTTCCCTTGTTTTCAATAACTTACTACCTAATTATATCTGTATCTTCCTACCTAACATATAAAAAGAATTGAAAGTGATCTCTTTTATCTAACTTAATGTTGTAAATATTTTGATTATGATGACATTATTATTTGAAAAATATATGTACAGAAGGGTGGTTCCAATGAAATGACATGACAGAATGCTGATAAATAAAAACATTGCAACACTGCTCTTTTCAGCCTCACCCTGTTCACATTGGCAACCAACATTGCATCAGCACACGCACACATATACACATACACATATGTGCGCACATGTACACACACATATACATTCAGTTTATTATACAAAAAAGTTCAAATCAAATATTAGTGATTAGTACAAATGATAGTTTTCCTTATTACAAAATAATATACAATCTAATCACCATGCATGTTTCATTTTACTTGTCTCCCACATGTGACCACTTAATTTATTTTAATTCATTAATTCATTTGTTTGGTGCTAATACTAAGGCTTGAACTGAAGGCCTGGCTCTGTCCCAGAATTTGTTATTTTTTTGTTTTAGTTTTCTCAAGGCTAGCATTTTACTGCTTGTACCCCAGCTCCACTTCTACCTTTTGCTGGTTACTTTCAAATCAGATTCGAATAGACTTTTTTTCCCGCTTGTTCTGGTTTCAAACCACAATCCTCAGATTTCATCTTTCTTATTAGCTAGGATTAAAGACAAAAACCACCAGTGTGGCTTCTTTTTCCTCTATAGTTATCTAATGCACATACTTAGACAGTAATTTAAAACAGAGTATAGAAGCAAGATATACATTGATGATACTGTCCTGTCAGAAATTCATGGTAGTAAATTTCTTCTTAAGGCCATAAACAAAAATAATAGGTCCATTATTTATTGTTCCCCAACATTAGAAAAAAAAGTATAATGCAGTAGTAAAATAGAAGTCCTTTGTATGACTACTTAAATTCCGTGTTTTTTTAAAGGCACATGTTTTCATCTTACTGTAAAAATTCATGGATTCCATGGTATTCTTCCAAGTGAATTGCCTGACTTTGATATCAAAATGTATTCAAGAGTTGTTTGTATATATCTATAATGATTTCTGCAGAGTTTGTGATTTTTTTAAATCAGAAATAGGTTTAACTTATCTGTTGAAATGAGTAGTACAGAAACTAAAGATAATTCTGGTGCTTGTCTAAAAAAGTTTATTTTAAAATAGTCTGTATTCTTTTTGTATAATGTCCATAATCTATTTCATTCTCTCCAAATATAATATTTTGAATTCTATATTGATTTATAGTATATAGGTTCATTAATAAAGGTGTCCTTTCAGATTGCATTCTATATAGAAACAGTTTAAGATTCCTTTTTTCCTAGGTCCTTATAGTATTTTATTTCTTTGGGATAAAATGACAATGTTATCTAATTTCAAAAGTTTTGTAAAGGTTATGCTATGTAAAGGCCTTTCTAAGGTGAAGATTTAATACACTGAAGACAAACTTTTAATTCTATGAATTACATGTATTGTTTCACTTGTATCTTTGTAATCAACTTTTTAATAACTGTTTTTCTTTTCTTGATTCTGAAGAATACTTCACAAATTTCTATATCATTCTTTTGGAAGTTCCATGTTATTCTCTGTATTGTAATTTGAGTAGATGTGCTGCTGAAGCATGTATTATCTTGTAAATTTAAATAGTTAATGATGCAATCTTAATATAGGAATAGATCTTTGGTTGCCTATTTGTAGCAATGAAACTTTATTGTTCCTAGCAATGCTATTGATCTTATTTCCCTAAAATTCTGTGTATAGTGGAAAAAATTTATATTGTTCAATCGATTGCTCCCATTACAACTTTTTTTTTGGTCAATGACTATTTTAAGTCTTTTTCATTTTAAACCTGATCATACTTTGAAGCTTTTATAGCTAGGTCCAAAGGTGATGTCTTTTCAATTATTTATGAACTGAGTTAGCTTTGTGGAGCTAATGGATTCAAATTAAGCCTTGCTTAAGTGCTACTTCTAAACTTCTGCAGCTTAAAATTTCCCAAATGGCAGAAAATGTCTCCCGGACCCTTTCCCATTCTTCCATGTAGGAACAGACCAACCAGAATATCTTACGCTGACAGCAAAGAATGTCTTACTGCAACAAAATTAATCTTAGTTACAAGGGATCATAGAGAGATGAACAGTTCAGACAGAACTGTTCAGACTAGAAGGTATTTTATCAAAAAATAATTGTTTATTATACCTACCAATTCAAAAGTAGCTAAAGCCAGAAAGGTGAAAAATTGTTCATATGCATGATTACCTAATGTCCTGGTCTGTCTACCTTCCAATCAGGCAGGAACTTACAGTACTGCGTTTATATCACCAAATATTTCCATAGCTCCAGGAGAAGTCCATACGTTTCTCCTCGATTTTAGGCCTTAAATTGTTATTTTTTTTTTTTATCACATTGTTTCCTCTTGCCTCCAGTCTGTAAATCTACAAATGGTAAAGCTTTAGGCCTAACTCTACCAAACACTGAGGTAGAGATCATGGAAGAAATCTTTAAAACAGAGTTGCCTTTGATATCCTAACAACAGAACAATGCAAAACATGTGCCTTTTTATTATATTATATATAGTTATATATTTTATATTTATATGTGCTGATTTTATATTTTACCCAGTGAAACTTACTAGAATCCGTTGATAATTTAAGAAATACATTTATATTTATTTATTCCAATAAATACAATGGGAATATAAATAATTAGGTTTAGAATATATATTAGAATATAAAAGTATCAATGAAATATCTTCGGTATTAACTTGGGATACCTTCTAAGTGTTCTTGGTCATCTGAATTCACATGATAAAAAAAAACAATGCTGTTTTCCTCTAATCTATAAGGGATTTTACTCTGCTATTCTGTTTATTGTTTTAACTCGCTGGTCCCAAACTGTTTTCTCCATATTTTTGAATCATTCCTACTGAGTACACCCAAATTTTGCTGATATTATGCCTAAAAGGTATTATTTTCCTGCAGGACCGAGGGATCCGAGGATCCCAGGTCACAGTTATCCACATCATCAGATAAGAAGGGTCAGACTTATCACTTAGGCCCATGCAATATGCCAACAGAAAGTAATTGAAGACTCATCTCAAATTCTCATTTAGTATAATATTTCAGGACTCCAATTCCTTGAGACATACGAATTAGCAGTAAGCAATTGTGAAATACATGATGAGATAAAAAAATCTGAGAGAAAGTACTGTAATTCAAATTTCTAATTTACAGATGACCAGCCCATATGAGTGAGCAAGATCACAAATTTCACAAGATTATTTTTAATACCCCTTTCCTAATGATTAATGAAAGATTTCAGTCCAGCATAAGTAGGCCAAAAAATAGTTCCTGGAACGATAGATCCATAATTGGTCTACCAAGGATAGCAAAACTTGACTTAGAGGTCAAATATAATTCAGAAAAAACATTAAGAAGATCCTTAGTGCTTCAAAACACTGGTACTTCAGTAAAACTTGGTTCTGTAATATAAAGATTTTGTCATTCTCAATCCAGTGATAACCTACATTTAATCTCCTGAAAGCATATTCCTTTTCAAATAAACTTTTTAAAATCACATTCGCCAAAATAACATTTGACAAGTAGATGATACTTAGTGACATTACAATTTTTCAAGTGGAGGGAGCAAGTTACAATAGAGTTGATTTGTTTATCCAGCACTAATGTCAAGCAGTTTCAACCATTGATTAAAGTTTAGAAATAATATCACCCACCCTTTGTGTTGTTCAATAGGTGCCTTGCAGAAATGTGTTAAATAGATCAGCCTCCAATATTTCAAACCCAAACATTAGCTAATAAAGTAAATTTCATCACATAATGAGGTAAATTTTAAAAAGTCACAAATAGTTGCCTTATCATATGTTGTTTTATGTTTTCTTTGTCTGTCTAACATAGTAAGAAATATGATTTTAATTCTTGAATATGGGTACTCATCAGAATTGTGACAAACATAAAATCTGTCTTCTATATGTATCATATTCCTCTATAGTAGTAATTATTAGTTTTCTTTTTTCCAAAACATATAGGTAGCAGAAAATACTATCCCATGTAAAATAAAATAATCACAAACCATTGTACTAAGCCATTTATAAAAATTGGTATTTAGGAATATATTCTAAGCCATTTTTAAACTTTTTTGTTGACTAAAGATTAATCTTCCAAATGAATAGAATAAAATCATGTCTAGGTGATTCACGTCTCCAGACTTGCAAATTGTTATTCCGGATGAATGAATTATAGAAATAGAAGTTGACATAAGTTCAAGTATGTGCAGGATTGAAACTCCATGTAATGTATATAAACCTTTCAAAATATTAACAGACAGTTTAAGAGAATGACTATCTGGAAGTTGAAACCAGAGAGGAATAATAGTAAAGACATAGAATGAATGAAAAACAGAGCAAGGGACAAGTACAGCTAGAATACTCAATGTACACATGTGATAAAGGAAGTGGTAAATCGAAATAAATCTTGGAGAAGGGGTTGGTTGAGAATGATAGAAGGAGTGTCTCTGATCCAGGAGCATTGGACCATTAGATGGAAATATTTAATTGTAACGTATTTGCACAACCTTTGAAATGCAGTTAAAAAACAAAATCACACAAAAATCACAACCAAACAGCAATCTCTAGGAGTTTGCATATGACCTCTCAAAATTTTAAGCTGTTAATTAAGGGCAGTCTTGGGAAAAGCAAAAAAAAAAAAAAAACTGTTCAAAGAGGTACGGGAGAATTTTCAACAGATTTAAATAGATTGTCCAAGGTTATAAATCACCTACATCTGCTGCAAATATATTCTTCTGTGAACTGGAGCCTCTAGTCCTGAGCCACACTTGATAGTTTGTGAATATAGAATGATAGAAACAAGATCAAGAACCCATTACTCCACTGGAGAGAAAACAATCCTGTTTTCTCTCAAATCTCTCCATTACTCTTTTTTTCATACTTTTAAGTCAAGTGATTTTGAATTATATCTTTCCTTCTTTGTTCTGACAAAGTAATTGGTTAAAGTAATTCACTAAATATTATGTACCATTTTTTTCTATCAATCTGTTTTCTTGTCCAAGCGAGTACATTAAACTTCCCCCTTGCATTTGGTTGCAAAGAAAACCAATCATCTATGATAATGAGGACAAACTCTATGTAAAACTTTGTCTCCAAAAAACCAGTCCAAGAAGCTGTGATCACAAATATTTAGATCTTCTTTTTTCTTTTACCTTGAAAGTCTTCTTGTGTCTAAAGTGCCCACAAAATTAAATACTCCAACTCTTTTTGGTTCAATCACTTCTAACCTCAAAGATACATTTTGCTAACAATATGCTTAGAGGAAACCGAAAAACACTCCACTTTTATCTTCTCTCTTAATATTCTCCTTAGATACCATATCAGGAACAGTGAAGTTATTCTTTGCAAAATTATTTCAATAGATTTTCTCTTCGTCTTGCATTTGCTCAACAAGTTGTATAGAGAAGAATAGAGTTACATCACTCATTTCTTGGATGACAGTGTCTGTTACAAAGGACAATGCTTCTATGTCCTACTTCTATGTCCTCCTTTTAGCTCTTGTGTGATTTCCAATTAATCACAGCTTCTTGGCTTTAAGTCTAGTGAAGCTGAAGGACTATAAGGCCTTGCCCACTGGTTCATCTTCATGGTTTCTCTTTTAAAACTTTTATTTGGATGTGGAATTTATTTTCATGTCTTCGTTCAATCTATTCCACATTGCAGTGAGCCAAATAGGCTCTGTAAAATCACTTAAGGTAGCAAAATTATTATGACAATCTATATCAAAAAGTTTTGGGCTCTTTCCACTACTGAAGCCAATACGCTTAGCTACGGCTTCTAAGATCACGTTTTCTTACCTTTTCAATTTGCTCAATTCTTTTCTGATCCCAAAACTTTTTGGCTTATGTAATAAGATAAGTCCTCATTATCTCATGTTAATAAGGATATTTTTTGTGAGATACTTAGAAATGAGAAATCATTGGTTTGAAGTATCCCATCAGATTTTTTTTCTCTTTTTCAGTATTTCACGTGCAAAGACATTTGGAAACTATTACAAACAGAAAAGTGTAAACCCAATACCTCCTTTCATTTTGCATGGCACTTTCTCCCTAAATATTTTGACCCAAATTATCTTTTTCAGAGAACTACTGGTTGATAATTAAAGGTCAATTCACAAATTTTAATATTTTTTTTTAAGTTTGAATTTAAATTACACTACAACATTGTTTCACACAGTAAGAGTATATTTCCTGGGAAAGGACAATTCTCAAGGAAACCTACAGGATTTATATCCAGGTTTCTG
Source organism: Dipodomys spectabilis (assembly GCF_019054845.1). Lineage (NCBI taxonomy): Eukaryota > Metazoa > Chordata > Mammalia > Rodentia > Heteromyidae > Dipodomys > Dipodomys spectabilis. Next base: position 2,333,804 of record NW_024870986.1, read on the forward strand.
AGGTTTGTTTGTTTAGTGTGAAAATGAGCCATCTTTACCCACATTGCATGAAAGCCTATTTTCCCAAGCAATTTTAAATTTTCTTCATAGGCTAAATTGTTAAAAATTTTGAACAATTAAAATTTACCTGTCATAATTTTAAAACTCTTTTGAAATTACTTTATCAGAATCGCGAATTTACCAATGCTAATTCCCACCTTACCATCAGTAACAGTTAAAATGTTGTTTTCATGATATAGTGTCCATGAAACTATTATTTTCCAGTGGCTTTGTTATGCATATATATGACCATATAAGCTGATGCTGAGCAAAATGAACCCCAAGATAAGGAAACAGAGATTTTTATTTGCGATTTTTTTTTTAATGTACTATGTGGTTTCTATTTTCTTTGGGGTTTTCCCCTATGGTTTATCCCCTGCTGTATTTGACTTTGGTACCCTTCGTATTTGTTCATACATTTACCTTAATTAGGTAAGGGAAGAGGAACAACAAATGGCGAGAAAAAGGACCAAGTACAATCCAATTCAATAGCAATACTCACAAGATAATATGTTGGAAATGTACGTTACAACTTGTGAGGAGTATTGGGGTGAAAGAAAATTGTGAGAAAAATGAGAGAGAGGGTAACAAGTTTGAAAAGTTATGTATTCAGTACCTTACAATCACTGTAACCAAACTGTACCTCACTTTTCCAATAAAAAAATTAAAAAATAAGCAGCATGAAATAAATATCACTGGATTAGTATAATAAATATTATTCTTTTTGTAGTAACTTTTTAAAAATCAATACTATTTGGCATCTAATTTGAATTAATTACCCCTTTTTAATCAGAGGGTCATCAACTTGAATGTTATCCAACTAGACAATATTTTCACAATATACTTGCCTATATTTTCAAAAAAGAATAAATATAGTACTTTCTCATCCTAAAACCGAAAACAGATTAATTCTGTGGAAACCGTAAATTTTAGATGTAAATAATTGTTAAGAGGAAAGGATATATGTGCTCTTCAAAATTCCTATGACTAATAACTACTCATTTTCAAATTCTGAACATTCCATATCTGAGAGATTCAAAACAGTACATGTTTGCATGTTATGTAATTCTGCAATAGATGCAGTTTCCAATGGGGTGTTACAGATTGAGAAGTCAATAGAAAAATAGCCACATACTGGTAGAAGATAAAACTATGAAGCATCTGTAACAATTAATTATTTAAGAGTAAGCAATTGTTTATCAGAGTAAGCTATTATTTCTATGACCATCAATCCCAAGATTTAGCTCATAAAGTCATCCTAGCCCAACAGTTTCCAACTTGTAGGGTGCACCTCAAAATTCCCTTAATTCACATCACAAATAGCCTATCTCTATTGTGAAAAAATACTACACCTCTGTGTGATGTCCTCCTTGTTCTGGAAAGAACACCATAATCAAGTGGGTTTTATGAATTTTTCCCCCAGTTGTATCCTTGACATCAGAACACTTGCAAATATTATCTATATTTTATAATTTTTTTAACTATCATAGATATTCAGGATGCTAAGATGGGAAGATTACTGTTGAAAGCCCACCCAGGCAGGAAGGTTCCTTAGATTCTTATCTCCAATAAACTTCTCAGAAAAAGCCAGACACAAGTGGCATTGAGGTTGAAGTGGTAGGGCACAAGCCTTGAGCAAAAACAGGCTCAGAGACAGTATCCAGGCCCAGAGTTCAAGCCCAAGGACAAATCAATAAAACAAAACAAAAATAAAAACAAACTTCAAAGCTAGCATTTTTTCTCATTGTATAAAGAGGCAAGTAATTAAGGAAATTGCTTCCTATGTTACATATATGTAGAAGAAAGATGTCACACAATTATTCTGTTCATGCCAAAGCCTCAAAAAATGCTATATTTCTTAATTTATAAATTAATTTCATCCATTTGTTGGCAACTCTGTCTATATTATTCACATTATCATTTTATACATGAACTGTTGGAATTATCTATTAACTAAGTTCTAATTATAACTCTTTTGAAAGAATACTCTAGGCAAATGGAATGTGAGAATCATTTGTGAATTTGTCAATTAAACCCTCAACTTAAGAAGAATTTTGTAGTATCCTATAGAATATGATTACAAACAAAACCAAAATATTTATTTTAAATCGAAATTCTAATTTAGCAATATCTACATAGTCCTATATAAGATGAACTTTGCTTTTTCTCCAGGGATAACCTTCTGTAATCCTTCATCATTTCTTTGGAATCCAAAAGAATGATGATTATTTACTTTTCCAAATTTTGGATGGGAATCATGAGCCATTTTGCGTCTAGGAATGTTCTGTAATGAAGAGAGCATTTAAAACACAACTGAATATTATATATGTGTTGCATTTCAATAGGAAACTTGACTTCTCAAAACATAATGACAAAATTAGCCCAAACTTCTTTCTGTGTATTCCTTTCTTGACTGTTTTGCTTTATGAATACAACATTATACTACCTGGTCCAGAGAAGGTATCACTATGTAATTCCAATCTCTAATCTCCTGTATTAGACTGACTGATTGAATTCTAGGCTTGTATCACATTGCCCTGCCATAGTTTCTTGGTTTGTTTAATCTAGGTAGAGACTAGCAATTATGAACTTCTCCAGTGATGTTATCCACCAAAGTAACTGCTCAGACTGTTTATCTACTATTTTCAAAGATTTTCTAACATTTGACACAGGATATGAACATTTTCAGATGCACCTGAACGGGTCTCTGATTCATTCCTCCATATATCTGATCCCTTGAATAATGATTACTTGACTCTTACTATCTCTGGTCCTTACCTATGTAATATTCTCAAACTTGAAGAATTTCACTTAGGACTTTCTACTATTAAAAATTATCACTTGAGGGCTGGGAAGGTGGCTCAGTGGTAGAGCACTTGCCTTGCAATGCATGAGGCCCTGGGTTCGATTCCCGAGCACCACATAAGCAAAAAGAAAAAAGCCGGAAGTGGCGCTGTGGCTCAAGTGGTAGAGCGCTAGCCTTGAGCTGAAGAGCTGAGGGACAGTACTCAGGCCCAGAGTTCAGGCCCCACAACCGGACCCAAAAAAAAAAAAAAAAAAAAAAAAATTATCACTTGATTCTAGTCTTACTCAGGACATATTTTCTATTGTTTTCTAATTTTTCTACATATTCTGAGAGTTGTTTCATTTATGTATTTGTGTTTGCACATATAAGTGCCTCTGTGTGTATATGTCTCAAGCTCTTATTCATCAATCTTGCTCATGACTGGTATTCCATCACCTGAGCCATTCTTCCAATTCAGCTTTTGTCTGCTTAATTATAGGTAATGTCACAAAGATTGTTCTGTCCAGGCTGTATGCAAACTGAACTTCCCAGACTCCTTTACATTCTTAGGTTTTATTTTTCCAGGAGTATCAATTTTAAACTACAAACATTTTTGTGAGTGTAAAGTCTAAGCTGTAGCCCAGATTTTTAACTCAAGAATTCATATAAGGGTAGATGAACATACACATTACATATGCTAACTGTACACTGTTAGAAATGTGATCTTAACTGGGTGGCAGTGAGATCTGAGGATTGAGGTTCAAAGCCAGACTGGGCAGGAAAGTCCCAGAGACCCTTTTCTCCAATTAACTACCAGAAAACTGGAAGTGGTACTGTGGCTCACGTGGCAGAGCATTAGCCTTGAGCCAAATAGCAGAGGGACAGTGCCCAGGCCCAGAGTTCAAGTGCCAAAACCACCACCAACAAAAAAAATATAAGTAAAGAAAAATAAATGTCAGCCACCAGTTCATTTCTAGTATAATCCCTGCTTTCTCAAGATGGACTTTTTTTCCCTAGGTAAATCCATGCTTTTATATCTGACTTGCATTGGGGAAGAATTATTCTTCCTTTGTACTTTCAACAAATTTGCATGATTAGCAAGCGTTATTTAGAAAGGGAGTGGCCTCATAATTCATGCTCCACTTAGGAGTAATGCTTTCTCTATATCACTCCCATAAATGTACATACTGGATTTGGCTTTGTTGTTTCAATGTTGTCTTATTTGTAGAGTCTTCTATAATGTATTGAACCCTTATATTTAAACACAAAACTTCTCTTTCTCCTATTATTGCTATTGTTTCTCTTACTGTTAATTCATATGCACATGGGAAATAATGCACAGCACATGCACTCAAAAATGAATGGTCTGAGAACCTTCTTCCTATTTCAAACTTGCCTTAATTTACCGAGAACTTAAAAGTTTTAACTCAATGTACTCATGGATAATGTATTTATAAGCAATATAAATTTCATATTTTCTCTTTACTAACTTGTCTCTGAAACACATGTTACCTCAGGTCCAAAGATATCCTTGTGTTATTTCAGTGAAGAAAGAAAATATTCATTATACCTCAAGCAGCACCATCGATTATTAGTGGAAGTAACTGTTACTGGATGTGGAAACTGATCCCGGGGAGGAATTGAACATAGAGGAATGACAAAATTCAAGTTAACTTCTGCTTTCCTTTTTACTGTACAAGAAAAATATCAAAAGGCTTGATGGAAACTCTGTCCCTGACTTGTTCGAGTGTGTTCTTTACTCATATAAAACTTTTCTGTAAACTTCTAATTGAGAATATCACAAAAAGAAATAATATGCCATTTGAAGGCCAACATAGAAAAAAAAGGAAATAAGGTTGTTTTAAAAGGGTTCAACTGCAAAGAAACAAAGTCATGGAGGTTTTAAAGTGTCTTATGGATAGATATTTTAACCCTGAGATGATTCTCTTCTTTCAGGAGTCAGTTATCAATTCCTTTAGTCTGGTCCTGAGTTCTCCATAGCAATAAGGATTCCAGAAAAGCAGGATCCAGTGAGCATGATCAGCAAAAGGAGCCTCTTCTCAGACCAGTACTCTTTTAAGGAGGGTCCCAAAGAAATATCTGGGTTTTGTTTTTTTTTGTTTGTTTAGTTTGTGTTGGTTCTGGGGATTGAACCCAGAGGCTGAACCCTGTCCCTGAACACTTGTCTTTCCTGCCCAACTGCCTCCAAAGCTAGTACTCTACTGCTCAAACCAAAACTCCACTTCTGTTTTTTTGGTGCTAATTAGCGATAAGAGTTTGACAGACTCTTCTGACTGTGGTGGCTTTGAGCTAAGATATTAAGAAAGCTAAGTGAGATCAACTGCATGGACTTCTCTTTTGAAACAAGAAATATTAAATGAAGTTTATTATAAAGCTAATATTTGACAGTTTTTAAAAGAAGAAAATATGTCCAGCAAAGAAGCCATAACCTCAATAACTCAGCAAAAGTAGGTGCACTGAATCAGTTTGGAATTATTTTTTCTGTTGGGAAGATTATTAACCTTTTCCTTCCTTTTGGGGAAACTTAAAGTCATATTTTCACTTATTTTATTGGTCGTGGGGCTTGAACTCTGATCCTGGGCGCTGTCCCTCAGCTCTTCAGGTCATGCTGAATACTCTACCACTTTAGCTACAGCACTGCTTCTTGGTTTCTGGTGGTTAATTGAAGGTAAGGGTCTCATGGTCTTTCCTGACCAGGTTGGCTTTTTTGAACCACAATCCTCTGGTCTCAATTTACTGAGTAGATAGGATTACAGGAGTGAGCAACCAGGACCCAGCTCATATTTGCATTTATGTGCAATGAATGACACTTTGTAGCCAAAGAATGGAAATTTGAACCAAATGATAACATTGATGCTTTTCAGAAAAATTGAGGTAGCAATAAATATGTCCTCCTTTTCTTTGTTGTTACATTAATGACTCATGAGCCATCTGTATAGGTGTGTTTAGTATTAGGAAATGTTCATAGAGAAATATAGAAAGACAGATTTTTAGAAAGCAAACAAGATAAGATATGAAAGAACAGCATAGAAGGAGATACATTTATCACACAGAGATTAAGAACTAGCCTAAGAGACTTAGAATGCTAAAGGCAATGAGTAGTAAGCCTAGTTGATAACTAGTACTTCAATAACCAAAAATGATTCTCTAGAAGAGTTTCTGGTATACCTTAGTTACTATCATTTATTCCTTGCATCTGAAGTTATTCCTTCTCTTCTGTCACAACTGTTACTTAGCCTCTACATTTTTGGTGTCATGACTGACCAAAAAGATTTCAAATCTCACTTAGACTACCCTTCTTTTTGTGATTAGCAGTGACCACACAAAATCCTAGAATCTTTGAATTTCCAGAGTTAATCTTCACCTGACATCTAAGCACATTCCTGTCATTAATTGCTGTGACCTATTGAACAAAACATTTTTTTCAACACAGTATCTTAATATAAGTAAAATACATGACTTAGGGACTATTGTCCAGTGTCAGTATGGAAGGAGCATTTATATATTCCAAGTATGGGTTCTTTGTTTTCCATTTACTAACCAAATGTATTTTATTTTGTTTTGTTTGTTTTTGCCAGTCCAGGGGCTTAAACTCAGAGCTAGGGAATTATTCCTGAGCTTTTTTTCTCTCTCTCAAGGTTAGCACTCTACCACTTGAGTCATAGCACCATTTTCATTTTTTTTTCTGTTTATGTGATATGAGGAACTGAACCCAGGGTTTTATGCATGCTAGGCAATCACTGCACCATGAAGCCACATTCCCAGAGCCCTAAATGACGTTCTTAAGTTGACATTATATTTTCATTCCATAACTATGTATCATAATTTTGTCCAGGTTCTACAAAATGATGTTGAAAGCAATACAATACAATAAGTCCAGTAAGGCTGGATGGACAATGAATAACCCTCATATTCTAGCCAGGGCACAGAGGGGCTTACCTCATGGAGCTGTTTCAACAGGCTGAGTGAGACAGCTCCTGACCCACAACCAACCTCCAGAATGAGAGGGCCACTTGGGTTCCAGCAGCATGGGAACGCTGGGTCACTTCCTCCAGCACCCATTCAACCAGTTCCTGTGAGAAAGAAAAAGAAAGTCAGAATTACACAAGTCGGGTGCTGGTGGCTCAGAACTCTAATCCTAACTTCACAGGAGGCTGAGATATGAGGATCATGGTTTATAGTCATCCCAGGAAGGAACGACTGTGAGACTCTTATCTCCAAAGATCTACCAGAAAACTGGAAGTGGCGCTATGGGCTCAAGTGGTAGAGTGCTAGCCTTGATCTGAGGAGCTAGGGAACAGCACCCAGGCCTAGAGTTCAAGCACCACGACTGACAAGAAGTGGACATCCCACCACAAGAAGTGGACTGAATAGCACCCACTGTCCTAGGGAACATGGTAGAGAAGTCAGGCCGAGGTCCTGTGAAGTTGAGGTCATAAGTAGGTTACCTGGCTTTTCTGTGCCTCGGTTTCCCCAGCTGAAAAACTCAAGAGTGAAGGCTCCCCTTCCTTATGGGGATAGGGGAATGATGAAAGAGAGTCATGTTTTGTTTCATAATCCCACACATGTTGCACGATTCGTAACAGGCCCCACCTGAGCCCTTTCGGGGTATCTTCCTGTCATATGCTCACAGAATTGCCGGCAGCTGAGAACTTTATCTGAATGCTGCTCCCTCTATTCCTAGACATGCTCCAGAGATCCCTCTGTATAAATCAGTTTCCTCACAACTCGCCTGTGAGGAGACTGAGGTCCCATGTTTGAGGCCCTACCCAGAGCTTCACCTGTGGTCAAGAATGGCTGCTGTGGACTAAGAGTTTGGGTAACTCCATCTAAACTGATGACTGAGAATGGTGGTATATGTCTACCATCCCAACTATAGAGGACCAGGCCTGGTGGATCATACCTGTTACAGATAGGAGGAACACGATCCAGCCAAGCCTGAGCATATGTTGAGTCTCTATCTCAGAAATGCCCAAGACAGAAAGGTGGGTCCTCAGAGCCAGGGAGAGGAAACAAGCAGGGGGTCATGGTTACCCCAGAGGGGAGTCTGACCCAGGGTGGAGGTGGTGGGACAGTCACTCACCTGTGCTGCTGGGAGAAGCTGTTGGCGGCTGCTCCAGGTGGTGTGAGCAGCCTGGGCTGCGGCATTATGGATACATGGGCCCAGAGCAGAGGACCAAGGGCAGGGACCAGGTCAGGGCCTTAGGTCGGCTGGCAGCAAACCATTGTCTGAGCTTGAAACCCGGCACCTCAGGAATGTAAGGAGGGGGTGGGGGGGCTGGGGAGTGCATCAATTTCCTACTATACTCCAAAGTCACATCTAGTCTCCTGCTTAGCACTCAGTCACCTCTACCTTTCTCAACTGCTGGTAGTGATGTAAACTAACAGAGGGAACCCAGGTGCTACTGGGCAGCATGGAATGTGGGTGTGGTCGCCATTCTTGTATCTCATTGGTCAGAAAGAAACATGAAAGAATGGGGGTGTGGCCGGAATCCTGTGATGCAAGCAGCATGGGCAGAGTCAAGATGACAGCGGATCCCCTAGCACTTTTCCCATGGAACTCTGCCCAATTCAGTTGTGGACAAGAGGGTGACCTGCTTTAGCTGGATGGCTGCATAGATACTTGTATATGTTTATTTGTTGCCAGTCCTGACCTTGAACTCAGGATCTGGGCACTGTCTGTGAGCTGTTTTTGCTCAAGGCTCAGCCTTCACACAGGAGCCACAGGGCTTCTGGCTTTGTTGACACTGAAGTTGGACAGAGGTCTCAAGGACTTTCCTGCCTAGGGTGACTTTGACCATCTTCGTCCTATCACAGTCTTGTAATTATTAAGGAGAACTACTGAGAGCCACTGGTGCCTACCTAATTGGTCTTGCTGATTTTCTTGGACAGACTGGTGAGTTCCCTATCCTTGGGTTGAAGTAGGAATTGGAGCACACAGTTTGAGTCCTGGTCCTACCACCACCTCCAAATGGCAAGAGATCCTAAGAAAATTGTTCCTATCCATATGATTACCAATAGAATGTGATGTATGTCATGATTGAATGAGCAGTTTTAGAATGATTCTAGGATAAAATTATACACAAATATAGGACACTGATTTATTTTAATTAATACTTTATGAAGCATTTAAACAATCACATTAATAAAATGGAGGCATAATGAAATACCTAAGAATTGGGCGTTACATAGTATAAAGGTGCCATTTTTTCTGCCAGGACTGGGACTGGGACTCATTGTCTGGGTAACTCTGTTCCACTGTGTGGGATGGGGAAGCTTGCCCCCTTGAAGTAAAAAAATTCAAGTCGGATTGTAACCCCTCTGTACAGTATTTTCACAATAAAAAAATTAAAGTCTGTTGAAGTAAAAAAATTCAAGTCTGATTGTAACCCCTCTGTACAGTATTTTCACAATAAAAAAATTAAAGTCTGTTCCTTAGGCCTGAAATCAATCCCCACTTCTAGAAAACGACACATTCATGTACAATTTACATATATGATTTATATTTATATACATATGTTGACTCCATATTGCATTCAGTGTAGTTTTATTTTTTTATTCATGTATTGACCATTTATTTTATTGACTATTATGACACATAGAACATTGATTACATTGATTACATAGGATATAGGTCTGCATATGTATTCCACTTCATACCTGACACCCAGGATATTCATAGAAAAGGAAAACATGTGTCACCATCAGCTTCGTACTCCATGATTCATTGTTTGGGAGTGCTTGCATCGGAACTCATGGCCTACAAGGCCAAAGTAATGAATGGGTGAGTGTCAACATGCCATCCTGGGGCAAATTGAGCTAACAGGCAATTCCCCAGGACCCTGAGTCCCAAGGGTTAACAAAATAAGAACAGATTGACATGCAGATGGCAGCATGCTAATAAATATATATCTTTTAGATTGCCAGAGATGTCTATACATTAGTCATTTACATAGAATACATTCCTACCAATTCTTGGGTATTTATTATGCCTCTATGTAATTAATGTTATTGTTTTCATCCTTATACTGTGAATGAAATCAATCAGTGTCCTGAAATTATTGTGTTCTTGTAAGTAATAATATTGTTTTAATTCTTTATAAATAATAAATAAAATCAATCAGCCTCCTGAAATGATGCTGTCTAATTTTATAGGAGCATGATTCACAATCAACTCATTCAACCATGACATTGATAACATTCCATTGTTATTGCTATGGATGGGAACCAGTTTCTTAGTATCTCCTGCCATTGGTTGGTGTCAGTACGGGGATTCGAAATCAGGGCCTATGTTGCCACGTGGGCCTATGGCTTTCCCGGTATTCTGCCAGCCTTCAGCAATGCAAGGTGAAGTATCCTTTGCAACAGTGTCATTCAGACCCAGGAGGGTCACCGTGCAAAGGAAGAAAATGTAAAAAGGCCACATGTTTTCTGAGCATTGTTTCTGCAAGACCTGGGGGTCTAGGATCCCAGGACAGCTGTGGGTCCAGTGGCTGCATCCCAGCATAGTGTGATCAAAGCTGAGGCAGAGCTGCCAAGACCTGAGTTCAAGCCCTGTGCTGAGAAAAATTTAAAAAATAAATTAGTTCCCTGGCTTGCACTTCGTGCTGTTTATTCTTCCAGGCTTTGTATTTGAACTCAGGATCTGGGTAAATCTGCAGCAGTGTGGATGAAGGGGAAGATAACTGTACTTGAAGATAAAATCAGGCCTGTTCACTAGTCCTTAATTCAAGACCCAGCCCTGTAAATATACTATTTATACACATTGTAGTTAGGATTTATACTTATAGATGTTCAGTCCATACATGTTTGGTGTGGTTGTTCCTTTTATTTTTTGTTTTGACTATTTATTTACCATTGATTTTACTATGATGAAACCCATTATGTTTATTACATTGATGACATCCTATCACAGAGCATCTAGATTTGTAGACATGTTCTCCATCATGCGTGACACCCAGGATTCTCAGAGAATAGGAAAACAAGTTTCACATTCGGCTGTTGACTCCATGATCCACTTGTTGGTAGTACTGAGATCTGAACTCAGGGCCAGCAGGATCAATTGTCCAATAAATCAAGGTGAACACATCAATATGTGAGCAACTAAGGAGCTAGGCCATTCCCAGGATCTTACATTGATCCTCAGGAGGTGGTCCACTATAGTCATAAATCCATAATTTAAACATAGAATCTATACTGACATACATGTGTGGTCAGCATCTTGTGTTCCGTGCACTACTCCGTTTTTGTCTCTAATTCATGGAGGTATTTTGTTTCTTACTAAATATGGTGACAGTTATAACTGTGCTGACATGGATGTCAACTTGTTCCCATGGTTATAGGGTTGCCTATGCATTCTCCATCATAGTTGAGACCCATGACTTTCACAGGAGAGGAAAACGTGTGCAACAACTTGCTTCTGACATCAGGATGAATCTTTTGTCCATGCTGGGATTTGAACTCAGGTCTGGGTAGCTCTGTTGCACTTTGGGGAAAGTGAAAGCTCACCATCCTTGAAGACTAGAATGTCAGGCCTGGTCCAGGGCCTGATTTGAAGCCCCAGCACTGGACAAAATAGCCAGCCCACCTTTTTTAAACATAGGGTATCTCTTGACCTACAGGTATGGTATGCATCTTGCATTCAGTGTAGTTATTCTTTTTATTTGTGTCTTATTCATGGATGTATTGTGTGTTTTATTAAGTATGGTGACAGATATAACTGTGCTGACATGGATGACAACCTATTCCCATGGCTATAGAGTTGCCTATAGAGCATTCTCCATCCTCCCTGAGACCCAGGATATTCATAGGACAGGAAAACATGTGCAACCATAGGCTTCTCACATCAGAATGACTCTTTTGTCAGTGTTGGAATTTGAACTCAATGCCTAGCAAGCCCAATTGGTGAATGGGTCATGGTGAGCACACCAATCTGTGAGCCACTAAGAAGCTAGGCCATTCCTGGGATCTGAGATTGAGCTCTGGTGAGGGCCAATATAGTCATAAATTCATAATTAAACAGAGCATCTATATTTCCAAACATGGGTGAGCAGCATTTTGCCTTCGGTGTAGTCGTTCTCTTTATTTTGTATCTTATTCATTGATGTATTGTGTATTTTCTTGAGTAAAGCATGACAGATATAACTCTGGTGAACTGGATGACAACCTATTCCCATGAATATAGAGTTGTCTATACAGTCTTCCTCCTAGGCGAGACCCAGAACTTGCACAGCACAGGAAAACAGATGCAACGACTCGCTTCTCACATCAGGGTGAATTGTTAGCAGTACTGCCCAATGGGTCCACGTGATCACACCAGCCTGTGAGAGACTAAGGAGCTGGGCCATTCCCAGGAACAGAGATCAAGCCCCAGGGAAGTCAAAATATTCCTCAATGCATCATTGAAACATGGGATATATATTCACATCCGTGTGTGGACTGCATCGTGCATTGAGTGTAGTTATTCTCTTTATTTTGTATATTATTCATGGATGTATTGTGTATTTTCTTGAGGATATGGTGACAGGTATAACTGGGCTGACATGGATAACAACTTATTCCTATGGCCACAGGGTGGCCCATACATTCTCCATCATAGCCGAGACCTAGGACTTGCACAGGAAAGGAAAACAGGTGCAACGATTGGCTTCTGATATGAAGATGAATCTTTTGGCAGGGCTGGGATCTGAATTCAAGGCCCAGCAGGCCCAATTGGTGAATGGGTCCACATGAACACACCAGGCTGTGAGCCAGGAAGGAGCTGGGCTGTTCCCAGGACCTGAGATTTAGCCCCCCCTGGGGTGGGGAGGTGGAGTGGGAAGCACAATAGTCATCCATTTAAAAGCTGAAGGTAGTATGCAAATAAGTACATATTTGTATAGAGTAGGAGAGATGTTGACCTGTGATGGAATCCAATCTGTGTGACTACCGATTCTTGGATCTTTCCTGATCACTCCATTTCATGACAGTGATGATTATTGTCATGCTTCATCTACTGCTCTTTACAAATAATCAGTACCCCATGAGTCTTGCCTATCATTTCCTATTCGCATCATACATGAAATGCACACTCAAAGATGAAATCGATTGCATTCCATGGCTCTTCCTAGGTCCAGAAACGAGTATCTCAGGATCTCCTGCCATTCCCTCCTCCTAGAGGGCCTGAATTCAAACCTTGAGCCTGGAAAAGATACTCCTTATAAACATTTTAAAGATAGGATTTATACTTCTGTACAGATGTTCAGTCGATATTGTGTTTGGTGTGGTTATTCATTTTATTTCTTGTTTCATTAATTTTTTTTTATTTTTTTTACAATCATTTAAGTCCTTTATTGTGGAATTAATTGTATTTGGAATTACTTATATTTGCCTTTTTTACATTGTTTCTGCACATGGACATATATATATACACTTGAGACAAAGTCATTGCTCAGAAGTTCATATATAGTCTTCCAGATAAAATCATTTCACCAGGAAGGGTAGGGTAGCCACTGGTTTGAAGTGCTATTTATCACCACTGGACTGGAATGATGGTTCACTAGATAAATATCCACCAGATCCCAGTCCTGATTCCCTGACTTCTCTGATCAAGGCAAACTCCCAGACCCTTTTGTAAAAGGGTTGGTTGCCCACTTCTGAGCTTTTTTTTTAAATACAGAAGCAAGCTTTACTTGTTTACAGGCATCTTGGCAGGGCTGGAGGGCAGATTTGGTACTGGGGTTTGAATTCAGGGTCTCAAACTCTTGCTTGGCATTTGTGCTCCTGACATTCTACTACTTGAGTAATGTCTCCAGTCCAGCATTTTGCTAGCTAATTGGAGATGCAATTGTTTGAACTTTTCTTTTTTATTATTTATTTTTTTATTGTGAAAATTTACCATTTATTTTATTGACTCTGGTGACACCTATACCATTTATTACATTGTTTACATCCTATCACATAGCATCTAGATTTTAGATGTGTTGTCCATCATGCCTGGCAGTGTGAGGTTCTGAACTCAGTGCCTATCAAACCCAATTCATGAATTGGTGAGTTTGAGCGTGGCAGCCTCTAGCCAATGAAGCTGTAAGGTGGTGCACAGGCACTGAGATCGACACCCAGGTTTGGCCAAAACAGCTATACATGAATAGATAGACGGTGGTATACCAATAAATATATATTGATAAAGAGTTCCAGAGCCATCTATCTATGATTTAATGACACCTACTACGTTCCTACCAACTTTTAGGTATTTATTATATAGCCATTTGAGGAATATTATTCTTTTCATGCTTAATAAACTATTAATTAAGATCAATCAGCATTCTAGGATTATTGCATCCAATTTTAGACTAGATGGATTCATGAACTACTCTTTCAAACAGTATTCCTATGCTTAGGAATGAGTCTCTTGTAATCTCCTGCCATTGGTGTCAAGACTGGGATTTGAACCCAGGTCCTATGTTGACAAGTTGGCCTATGGCTTCTCTGATAGACCACCAGCCATCAGCAAAGGCAGGTCAGGTCCACATTGCAACCATATTATTCAGACCCAGGAGGGTCACCATGCAAAGAAAATAATCGTAAAAAACCAGCCCTTTGCAGCTCTCCACTTTTTGTGCTTTCCAGCTTTTTTTTTCTTCCTGAAAGCCCTCTGGGCCTAGGATCTCATGATTGGCTATGGGTCTGGAGACTGTACCCCAGCCTAGTGATATCCAAGCTGAGGCAGAATTTCCATGACCTGAGTTCCAGCCCCATGTTTAGCATAAATAAATAAATAAATAAAATAAAATTATTTACTTGAATAAATTAAAAAAATAAGACTGCCAGGTGTGGAATTTCAGCCAGTTTTATTTTCTAGCCTGGGATTTGAACTCAGGGTCTTGCTAAATCTGTAGCAATGTGAGGGAAGAGTTGGCACTACTTGAGTTCAAACCCCGTGCCAACCAAAATTAAAAAAAAAAAAGAAACAACACTAAGTCACTGATATCAGTAGGGGGAGGTAGTTGTGGAGATGGGAGGGAAGGGATGGTAGTGTGAGAACAAAGGAAGAGTCAACAATGCTCAATAAGAAAGGTACTCATTACCTTGCTCCTGTAACTATAACCCTCTGTACAACATTTTTACAATAAAAAAACGTACAAATCAAAAGAGAATGTAGTTCTCAGAGAAGCACTTTGGAGGTAAAGGAAGGGTGTCTGAAGAGCTGTACAAAATTTTACACTGCTTTTTTTAATGTTCAGTATAGAACTGAATAAACATAACTGCTTCCATTAACAAAAATTAAGTCACTGTCTGGGAACAGGGGCTAGTATTTCTGCCATTGCTAGGATTTGCCTCACGGTCCAGGTAACTCATTTGCAATCTGGGTGAATGCGAAGCTCACTGTCCTTGAAGAAAAGAAATTCAGGCTAGAGTTCCCAGGACCTGAATGAAGGCCCTGCAATGGAAAAAATATTCTATATATGTGTAATATATGAAATATACTTATATATGTATGTTAATTTCATATTATGATTTTTATTATGGATTTGTTTCATTTATTTATTGATTATTTTATTTAGTATTATTATACACATAATATTTATTACATTTTGCATATCTATGCTAAAATTATACGCAATAACTTGGGACATTGACTCATTTTTCATTAATATTTTATTAAGTGTTGAAATATAATACATAATTAAATTTAAGCATTTGTCACATTCTTCACATGTTTAGACTCTCTCCCAAGTATGAGTGAGTTTGTCTTATCTTTGGACATTTTTTTAAAATTTAT
Source organism: Dipodomys spectabilis (assembly GCF_019054845.1). NCBI lineage: Eukaryota > Metazoa > Chordata > Mammalia > Rodentia > Heteromyidae > Dipodomys > Dipodomys spectabilis. Next base: position 2,349,409 of record NW_024870986.1, read on the forward strand.
TTATTTATTTTTTTGTGAACATACTGTACAGAGGGGTTACAATTACATGGGCAAGATAATGAGTACATTTCTTATCAAGCATTGCAGCCTCCTCCTTTGTTTACCCTTCACATCCCTTCTCCTCCCCCCCCACCCAATCCTCCCCCCCTCCACCAAAGTTGTAAAGTTCGTCAACTTGTACTTCTCATTATTGCAATGGGTCCACCTGTATCCTTAAACGACTTGTTTTTCCCCTTCTCTGGATATTTTCTTATTGGAATTTCTTTCGATGATTTATACTCAGAAGCCTTTTCTTGTGGATAGGCAAGTGAGGGATAAAATTGTCAGGTTGGGGCTAGAAATGTGGCTTAGTAGTAAACAGCTTGCTCATCATGCGTGAATGCCAGGGTTTGAATCCTCAGTGCCACATACTCAGAAAAAGCCAGAAGCTATGGAGTGGCTCAAATGGTAGAGCACTAGACTTGAGAAAAAGAATCTCAAAGACAGTACCCAGGCCCTACAATCAAGCCCCAGGGCTGTCAAAAATAATAGGCCAGATGACAATGGCTCACACCTGGAACCCTAGCATCTCAAGAGGCTGAGAGCTGAAGAC
>NW_024870986.1:2355000-2387500 GCF_019054845.1 Dipodomys spectabilis
GTGGTGAATTGCAGATGATAGTCTCATAGGACCTTTAGTGTCTGGGATAGTTTGGAACTCAGATCGTCAGATCTCAGCTTCCTGAGAAGGCAGGATAACAGACCTCAGGTATAGATCACTAGGCTGTGGCCTCTGCTGAAAGGGGGTTTTTGGTTCCATGTGATGGAGTACTAGTCATGAGATCAAGGGGTAAGGGACAGCACCTAGGCCCCTATTTCAAGGTTCATGACAGAAAAAACAAAACAAAACATTTGTCTGCAGTAAACAACTCACTAGTCTTCAGGAATACATAATTTTGTTCCTGCCAAGGGGACATATCTTAGTCTCAATATTCTCTGTATGATCATCTCAGTTCTGGAGCTCTTACAAGGACCATATTGAAGAATGCACTCTGTGTAGGACATAGCACATGGCACTCTTTGCATGACTCAGCACAGAGCACCCTATGAAAGATTCAGCACATAGCACTATTCCACAAGCTGTCATTACAATCACCATTCTTTGAGGAACATTTCACAAACCACACAAGTTCACATCTAATGGTTTAGTGGGGTGGTTTTTTTTTGGGGGGGGGGATTAGCCATGGTTCTCTAACTCAAAGCATGGGGATACTGTTTTAATAACATTTGCTCAAGGCTAGAGCTCTACACTTCGAGCCATATTTCAAAGACTCTAGCCGACTTCCTGCCATGTTTTAAAGCCCCTGAGAAGCCAGGATATCGTGGTAAGTCAGGGTAAGCAGGGATGATGGGGTAACCCATAGAGCTGGGTTGCAGCAGTTTACATCTGGTTAAGTCAGGTTAGGTGGCAGCTGTCAGCACCAGACTACTAGCTTTCTCTGTGATGAGGTACTTGAAGACCTGTCCTTAGATAGTTGCAGTTAGAGCATACTACCTTTTTTGGCGGCAGTCCTGGAGATTGAGTAAGGGCTTTGACACTGTCCCTAAGCATTTGTACTCAAGGCTAGCACTCAATTAATTGAAAGACAGCAGAACTTCTGAGTTTTCTGTTTATGTGGCTCTGAGGAATTGAACCCACGGCTTCGTGCTTATAGGTGAGCACTCAAACACTGAGTCCCAGGAGTGAACGAGGTATAAATAGAAAGAGATTGCTATATATGAATATTATATACACAAAAGATGTCGGTATATTATTAATTCATAGATAATATTACTATCAATTATTAAATATTAAATTATGTCTCCATTTAATGATGTGTCCTTGTTAACAATTCATAAAGAATTAATTAATAATTAGTCACTAGCCTGTTATTGTTTATCACACATGTACATACATCCATACATATAATTACATATTTTATAGAATGAGACAGATGTCTAGATATTAATAAATTATGCATTATGTGTTATTACCAATTATTAGGTATTTATGGTTCCATGCAATTTTTATTCTTTTAATGATTGATAAAATATTGAACTTAATCCACGTCCTATAATTGTTATGTCTAATTTTATTCTAGGATCATTCACTACTAAATTAAACTGTTTTTCATTTATTGTAGTGACAATTCTTCCACCTAGGACATTTTTTACATTTATGACATCCTATTATATAGCATATAGATGTGCATCTGAATTATACATCGAGTCACCGAGTACTTTCAAAGAAAAAGAAAACATGTTTCATGCTTGGCGTCTCACTCCTTGATTACATGTATGGCAGTACCGGGATATAAACTCAGGGCCTAGAAGGTTCAATTCATGATTGAGTGACTGTCAGCACATCAGCCTGTAGCCAATTCAGCTGCCAAGCAGTTCCCAGGCCCTGAGATTGAGCCCCATATGTTGACCACATATTGTGCTTAGTGTGGTTATTCATTTTAATTTTTGTTTTATTCATTTATTTACCATCTATTTTATTGACTATTACTACACATGAAATATTTATTACATTTATTATATAGGATATACTTTTGCCTATGTTTGAAACTTCACAGCTGACACCCAGGATTTTCACGGAAAACGAAAACATGTCACCATGGGATTCTTACTCCATGATTCAATTTTTGTGAGTGCTGACATCTGAACTCACAGCCTACAAGGCCCAATTCATGAATGGGTGAGTGTCAGTATGCCATCCTGGGGCATATTGAGCTGACAAACATTTCCAGCACCTGAGATTGAGCCCCAGGGGTGACAAAATAAGAACAGATTGACATGCAGATGGTTATATACAAATAAATATATATCTTTATAGAGTGCCAGAGTTGTCTATACATTGTTCAGTTATATAGGCTACATTCCTACCAATTCTTGGGTATTTATTATGCCTCCATGTAATTAATATTATTGTTTTCATCCTTAATGAATTATCAATTAAATCAACCACTGTTCCGAAACTATTGCGTCCATATAATTAATAGTACTTTTTGAATGTGTCAAAAATATTCATTAAAATCCATTGATCTCCTAAAATCACTCTGTCTAATTGTATTCAGAAACAACTAATTCAACCTTGCCATTCATAACTTTCCATCGGTATTCCTATGAATAGGAACGAGACTCTTAGGATCTCCCTCCATTGGCAGGGGTCAGGACTGCGTTTCAAACACAGGGCCTATGTTGCTATGTTGGCCTAAGGCTTCCCTGGTAGCCTGCCAGCCTTCAGCAATGCAATGTTACCAACATTTTTCAACCATGTCATTCAGACCCAGGATGGTCACCTTGCAAAGAAAACAAATGTAAAACCAGCAGCCATCTGCAAGTTGCTAGTTGTTTTTTTTTTTTTTTTCCTGTGTAGCATTAATTATTTTTTTCCTTTATTTCCTTCTGCCTTTGGGGCTCAGGAACCCAGGTTTGGCTTTGGGCCTAGTGGTTGCACACTAGCCTTGCATGATCAAAGCTGAAGAAGAATCGCCTCGAACTCAGTTCAAGCCCTGTGATGGACAAAATATAAATAAATAAATAAATAAATAATACATACATACATTAAAAATATTTGAAATATTATGAGGCTCCTTGACTTGGAATTCATGCCCTTTTTTCTGCCAGGCCTGAGATTAGAACTCAGTGTCTGGATAAATCTGCAGCACTGTGGGGAATGGGGAAGATCACCTTGCTGGTAGACAAGAAAGTCAGGCTTGTTCCTAGGTCCTGAACTCAAGTCCCAGCACTCAAAAAATAATATTTGTATACATGCTTACTCCTTTTTGCGGTTAGTGTATTCATTTTATTTTTGTGTTTTATTTATTTCTTATGTATTTTAGTGAGTATGATTACACATATAACATTTTTTGCATCCTAGTACATAAGAAATAGATTTGCCTCTGTATTGTACATCATTCCTGAGACCCAGGACTTTCACCAATAACGAAAACAAGTTGGACAATTTGCTTTCCCACCAGGATTCAGTTGTTGGCAGTTCTGTGACTTGAACTCAGGGCCCAGCAAGCCCACTTCATGAATGGGTAAATGTTAGCACACCAGTCTGAGGAAAGTGAAGTTGATGGGCAAATCTGAGGACCTCAGATCAAATCCTAGGAATGGCAAATATATAAACAGATAGATGTTTAGATTGCAGTGTATGTGTGTGTGCATGTGTGTGTATTTACATATGTATATACATCTGTAAATGAATACAGAGAGAGACAGATAGAAAGCTCACTGTCATTGAAGACAAGAATTTTAGCCCAGTTTACAGGCCCCAAATTAAGCCCCAGCATTGAAAAAAGTAATATTCATATATGAGATCTATTTACATTCATGGATTTACTCCATATTACATTTGTTATCCTCATTTTTTATTTTATTGAGTATTATTACAAATGTAACATTTATTTCATTTATTACATCTTATCACATGGATATATTTGCCTATTGATTATACATCATACTGAGACCCAGGACTTTCACAGAGAAGAAAAAATATGGGTAAAAATGGCTTCTGACTCCACATATAAAATTTTGGCCATGGTGAGATTGGAACTCACAGCCCACAATGCTCAATTCATGAAAGAGACAGTTGTAGAACAAAAGCCTTTCGCAAACTGAGCTGCCAGCCAGTTCTGAGGGCCTGGGAACAAGCTTTGGTAGTGGCTGATAGATATAGATATAGATATAGACATAGATATAGATATAGATACAGATATAGATATAAAAAGATAGATCGATTGATTGATCGATAGATAGATAGATGTGTAGTTTGCAATATATATGAGAGAGAGACAATGTGAGGATTATTAAATTATATATATTGTGAATTATTATTAAATTATGCCTTCATTTATTGAAATACAATGGTTGAATACTTATTAAAGCATTAATGTAAAAATAATCTGTATTATTTAATTGGGAGAATCATACCATGGTGCTGGAATGGAAAACATAATCCACTATTTTTGTGTGGCATTCTGTAAGAGAAACATGAACTAACTGCAAATTTAATTGTTACTTTTATAACATTCCATTAGGCATTCCCATGGATAGGAATGTTTTTCTCAAGATCTCCGTCCATTTGTAGGTGGCAGTCCTGGCACTTCAACTCCAGTCCTGGGTATTTTACTTCGAAATGCAAACCATTAGAATGACACTGTGAAGTTTTCAGTTTGTCACAATGAAAGAAAAGAATGAGAAGAAGAAAAGAAAGCCAGGTGTCATTTGCTCCTGCATGAAATCCTAGCTCTTCAGGAGGCTGAGAGGTAGAGAATACCAGTATGAATTCTGCCAGGACAAGAAAGTCCACAGCACGCTTATTTCTGAGGGATCACAGGAATAAAATATCGCCATGAGTGGGGCTGTGGCTCAAAAGCAGATTGCTACCCTTGAGCAAAAGGAGCTCAGGGAGAGTGCCTAAGCTCATAATTCAACCCCCGGACCTGCAAAAACAAATAAAAAAATGTAACTCCATGTCTCTGCATGTATGTATGCATGAATTTCTACAATTTATTCAAGGATCCTTCTGGTAGACAACAAGGGAGCTGAAGCTAATAAAATAATTCATTATTGGCAATGGTGCCTTTCTAGGTTTCTGTAAGCTTGCTAAATCTAAGCACGTGTAATATCACAATGTTTCCTGTCATTTAGGGCTCCTGAAGCTCATCAAGTTTTGAAACTTTGACCACTCCTAGTTGGGCTCTTGGTGGCTAGGTTTTGGAGTTGAACACAGAGCCTGGGTGCTGACCATAAGCTCAGAGCAAAAACCCAATGGGACATCTCATTTCCATTGTGAAATTACAGATCACATTGTGCCATCCCAAACCTATTATGACTTCTTAGCACCTTTGAAAACACACATGGCCTTTGTGACATCACAGAGCCTTTTTGTATCTATATCCTCATGGGGAACTAATGACAACTGACATCAGAAATACCATTGAAACATAACAAATCCTCTCTGACATAATTGTGACATCATGTTGCCATTATGACAACATCAGCTCATTTTGACATATAAAACTATAATGACATCATAGCTTTGTAAAAACACATTGTCATTCTGATGTCATAACACTTTGTATTTGCCTATTATGTTATTTGATTCTATTTCTAATGTAGCATGTTGGTTGATATCAGAAACTCATTGTGAATTCATGGCCATTGTGATATCACAAGGCCTTAGTAGCATCACATTGCCATTGTGATGTCACATTGCCAAATTGATGTCACAAAGGGATTTTGATGTGACAATGGTTATGACATCACAATGAGTTTCTGATATCAACCCACATGCCACATTTCAAATACAATGAAATCACAGATTAGGCATTCATAATGTAACTATGATATCACAATGACATAATGCAAATGTTATAATGTCATTGTCATTTTGTGATGTCACCATAAGCTAAAGATGTCATAACAACAATGTGATGTTACACTGGTTATGACTTCACACAGGGTTTATAATGTTACAATTGTTATGAGGTCACAATGTGTTTCTGTAATCAACTGATATGCCACATTTGAAATAGAATGAAATCACAGGATATACATTCAGAATGTGTCTATGACAGCAAAATGGCAATGCGATGTCATAAAGCTATCACGTCACTGTAGCTTGGTGATGTCACAATGAGCTGATGGTATCATAGCAACAGTCTGATGTCACACTGGTGATGATGTCGCACAGGGTTTTTGATGTTACAATGGCATGTCAGACCTTAATTGCCATTAGTTTGAAGTGAGGACATGAGAATGAAGTCACAATGACATAAACAAATGAGCTGTGATGACACAATCGCCATGATTTTGTCAAAAGTGCTAAAGTCCCTAACAGGGGTTTTGTTGTCAAAGTGTTAATGATATAAAAATGGGTTAGTGATGTCAAAACTAGTTTGCAATATCACATCTTATTTCAAATTTCAATTGCTACAAGTTCAAAATGATACAAGTTCACAGAAGGAGATTGATGTCGCAAAGGCCATGAATATTCTAAGATGTGATGAGGTCATAATAGGTTTGTGAAAGCATGATGGTAAAGTAATATTACAATTGCAATATAATGTCAAATTATAATGTAATAAGATTGTGGTTATGTCACCATTAGTTGGATTCCATAATAGTGATAAGTTCAAAATATTTTTGTGATGTCGCAGTAGAATGATGATGTGACAATGGCATTCCAGACCTCAATTGTCATTAATTCACAATGATTATATAAATTTAGAACGGGCTTATGAGGATTCCAAAGAATTTGTTGGCACAAATGTGATGAAGTCAGAACAGATTTGTGATGTGACAATGTGACACAATGGTCATTACATCTAGCAGTGTGATGTCACACTATTCAGGATGTCACAGTATTTCATGTCATACCTGAAATAATATGAGGTTGAAAATAGATTTAGCTCTCAATGGGCCTAACACAACACAGTGGCAACATGTCACAAAACGTATCAGGACATGACATGTTTGAGTTTTCGCAGTTGTTTAGAGATATCACAATGGCAATGTTATGTCACAAAGGGATTGTGTTGTCACAACGGTTATGAAGTCAAAATGTATTTTTTATATGAACCCACATGCCACATTTGAAATATAATGAAATCACATGATAGGCATTCATAATGTATATATGATGTCACAATGACAAGATGATGTCATAGTGTTAGTGTTATGATGTCATTACAGATTTGTGATGTCACCATGAGCTGATGTCATAATGACAATGTGATGTCACACCGATGATTATATTGTAAATCCGTTGTGATATTACATTGGCATATCTGATCTCAATTGACAATGAGGATATGGATAACAAAGGGACTGTCATGTCACAAAGTCCGTGTATTTTTTAAAAGGTGCTAAAGATGTCATAAAGGGTTTGGGAGGTCTCAAGGTGATTGTAATATCACAACAGCAAGGTGATATCACAATGGCTTTGTGATGTCACATTGGTGATGAGGTCACAATGGATAGGACAGGGTTGTTATGTCACAACAGGTTAACGATATCACAATGGCACTGTGATGTCATAAAGGGATTTTCATGTCATGATGACTTTGAGGTCACAATGCATTTCTTATATCCACCAATATTGCTCGCTTGAAATAGAATGAAATCACAGAATAGGCATTCACAATATGTCTATAATGTCACTCTGACTTATGATGTCATAATACTATGATATTTAAGTTTACTGATGTCAAAATGGAAGGTCTTATTTATTACTCATTATATTACCATGAGGATCGCAAAGGTTCCTATGTACTGAGTGCTTCAAAAGGTGCATATTGCTGAGTCCATTACACAGGGTTCTTTGTGCTCTTTTTAAAAAATGTGCTGTGTGCTGTCATCCCAAAAGTTCCTATGTTCTGAGTCTTTGAGAAGTAGGTATCCCCAACAATCTCTCTCTCTCACACACACACACACACACACACACACACAAACACGGAGGTTACCGTGCACCTTCTTGGTGTGTGGGGTGGAAGGAGAAGAGTCCCACAGCAGTTGGGCTGAGGGGAGATTTGATCCCCCGGGAAGCAGCTGGGGTTGGGGGGAAGCCTTGACCTGAGGTGAGGCTGTTTCTGCCATGGCCTGGTAGCCTTAGGGCAGAGTCAGGACAGCACAAAGCCAGGGATGGAGGTGTGGCCGAGAGGGGGAGGAGACATGACCAAGGGGCGGACAGGCAGTTGCTAAGGGCCACATAGCTGCTGCAGCCAAGAGCACACTGGGCTGGCCACTTGTGCGGCAGAGGCAGGGCAGCAAAGAAGGGAATTGGGGGCAGAGATAGAGCAAAGAAAAGAGCAGGCACATGCACCAGGGGAGGCAGCCTCAATAGCTGGTCTCTGCTGCTGTAGGAGCACAGGTCTGGGCCAGGAGCATAGAGCACACAAAGGCAGCACATCAGGTACATCCTTAGCACAGTTAAGGCTGGTTGTTTCCAAGGGGAAGGGTCTGGCCCTAGAGAAGGGCAGAGGTGGCGTCGTGCTGTGTCATTAGAGTGGTGATCTCCTTTTGTGGGAGCCCTTGGTTCTGACGATGGTACCAGGAATGGGAACCCACATGCTCTAGCTTCTACATTGTCCCAGATGAGGAATCTGTGTGAGTGTGTGTGTGTGTGTGTGTGAGAGAGAGAGAGAGAGATACAGAGACAGAGACAGAGACAGAGAGAGAGAGAGCATCTTTCTCTTTGTACAGCCTGCTGTGCTCAGATGAGTGATCAGTTGGCAAATTGCAGGTGCTGCATGGAAGCGTCTTCTGTCACTGTTCTGGATGTGTGTGTGTGTGTGTGTGTGTGTGTGTGTTGGGAGAGCAGGGAGATGAGAACAATGAAAATATATTTAAGCCACCATGTCAAAAAACAGCAAAAGCATTTTATTTCTCTGTGTGTGTATGTGTTGTTGTTCTTTTTTTCATGAATAACGAGTACAAGCCCAGCCACAATTTTTTTTCTCCTTCACAGTTTCATGGCTCCTTTATGGAAGATTTCAGTAGACATTCCTTTCCTCCCCTTTCCACCTCTCTCTTCCTCTTTCCTGTAGCCTACAGTAGCTGCTGGGCCTGCATGGGCCTCCCTTAGGAGATCTGTGTGACCCCTGGACAAGAGTGGACACCTGTCCTCCTATTCCCAGGCAGAAGTTTTGTGAGGTGAGTGTGACCACAGCCACATTCTTCCAGCCAGACACTCTGCTCTCATGTGTATAGTTGGAGGTAATTCAAGGGTTGGGAATGTGTCTGCCAAACATAATTAGGGAACGAGATGGGGGAGAGGGCAGGGCAGGGGCTGTGAAGCTATGAGGTTTGAGGGGTTGGCGTATGGTGTGACATGGAAGATGGTTCACCATGACCAAGGATGAGAGGGGAACCTTATATAGCGTGTTTACAGTCTCTGTGGGCATCCAGGCCCAGGGCTCTGGGCCCACACTGGTGGCGAGGATTCCTTCCTGGGGCAGTGCCCTGTCATCAGTCCTCCCTGGGATCCTGCAGACTCCAATCTGTGTCCCACCTGGGCTGTTTCTAGCTGGGTAGTGGTAGGCAAATCCATTCCCCCTGCTGGAGCCTGCTCAGTATCAAGAGGTGGCAGTTAGCTAGTGCTCTCTAAATGACAGTTTCTGTAACCTGCTGTAGGCTGTCTGGAAGGAAAAGGGGACCACTGACGTTGGAACCTTTCAAGTTTGATTGGGACAAATGAAATGCACATTTTCCAGGTTTTTTTTTAAAACTTCCACTAATGGCTAGGATTATGGGTGAAATTAGATGGATGATTTCAGCTGCCAAACAATGATGTTCAAAGTAGCACAGGCAGAGTTCCCAAGCCAGATTGTCTCCAGCTTTGAATGTTGTGCCTTGACTGACTCTCTTGAAGCTGCTGAATCTCCTCAAGCTCTCTCTAGGGTGACCACCACAGTGGAGGAGGTTGCAGAGAGCAGAGATTGTCACATTGCAATACCCAGCCTGCCAGCTGTGAGCAGAGATAATTCCCAGCACCTGCACTGGACTCTGGGAGAGTCGGAGACCCCAGGCTTCCTCAAGGATCCTTCCTCTGCAACATGAAACTTGGGGGCCGGATGTGGTGGACCATCCTGTCTGGCCCCAGGGGGAGAGGAGGCCCAATGAGTCAGGCATTCAGCTCAAAGCAACTTCGTTCACACCTGAGTGGGGAATTGAGTGCCACAGAGCTGGTCAGCTGCTGGACAGGGATCTTTGAGAAGATACGCATCCAATAGCCCCCAGAATCCAGCGAGTACATCATGGTTCACATCCTTGGAGCCAAAACAGTTAAGTGCAGTGGCACTAGGAGCGGGGGAAGAGGGAGGAGGGAGAACTGTGGAAGAGCTACATTGGGTTTAATCCTTACTCCCCCACAGAAGATTCTTACCTGAATAAGATGGGACTTTTCTGTAGTATTGTCTAGACAGATGCTCATTTATTTATCCAACAAAGCATCACAGTGTGCACCAGGCTCTGGGGGTTCATAGACAATGAAATGTTTCAGGACTGGTTTCACAGCACATGAAGAAACCTTGGATAAAGCTGGTTGCCAGTGTTTCAAGCCTGTCATCCTAGCTACTTACGAGGCTGAAATCAGAGGACTGAGGCATTTGGCCTAGGCAGGAATGCCTGTAAGACTCGTATCTTCAATTAACTACCAAACACAAAATGCCAGAAGTGGATGTGTGGCTCAAGTCATAGACTGCTAGCCTTAACTAAAAAGGCTCAGGGACGCACCTTGGCTCCGAGTTCAAGGCCCAGGACTGGCACAAAGAAAGTAAAGAGAGAGAGAGGGAGAGAGACAGAGAGAGAGAGAGAGAGAGAGAGAGAGAGAGAGAGAGAGAGAGAGAGAGAGAGAGACAGAGAGAGAGACAGAGAGAGGAGGGAAAGACAGAGGGAGAAAAAGAGGAAAGGAAGAAGGGAGAACATGTAAGCCTTGGTTTGGAGTCCCTGGATGAAGAGAGCCAACCATTCACAATCTCTGTGGGGACAGTTTCAGAGCCTAAAGCCAGTATGTAGGACCAAGCCACTGACCCCTCAGCAAGTTCATGACATTCAGGAGCTCTGTAGTCACCAACTATAGAGGGAACCACCCTCGGGTAGACCCTAGGGCTCAGGATAGTTGATCAGGTTTCAATTATCCCCGGCCTCATCGAGTTTATTTTCTGGTAAGATAAGAAAAAAGTTTCCAAGGACTAATGAGGTATTGGGTGAGAGAATTTCAAGGGGGTCAAGGGATAAACAGGAATTTGAAGAGGGAGGATGATCACAGGTCAAACGTGTCAGGACATTGGAGCCATGAGCTTGCCTAACAACGTAGACTACCAGCTTTTGATCCAGCGACACTGCTATTAAAAGTCCTGGCACCTTGGGTTCATCATTGATGACATGGCTGTCATTCACTGCAGGATGCTTGTGCAGTACATCCTTGGGGACTGGGATTTTCCAGGACTCAATCTAAAGATGACACTCCCGGTGGTCATTGCTCTCCCATAAACTGTGCCACTGGCACAATACATCCTGGGAATGAGGGCGAGAGTTGGGACCCATTTTGCCCCGAGACTTCATCTAGAGGGGCTAAGGCCCCGTGACTGCCATTCTCAGAGGCATAGTGTGTCTCTCTTCTGGCTCAGTCTTTAGTTTAGATGGCAGATCTGGGATTCAGAGAGGGCAGGCTGAAGGTGTAGCAGGGATGGGTAGAGGCTGGTAGGAAAACCAGAGGCAACACAAGAATATTTCTGGGATAGATCAGCTCTTTTCACCTTCCCAGGAGGGACCTAAATCCCCCCAGTCTCCATCCCTTGACCAGAAAACCCTTTGGTTCCCATATCATATGGTTGGATAACTAGACCTCACCTCACTGCCCAGTGCTGAGGCAGGACAGTGAGAGATACTGATTCTTTGATAAGGTCAGGGGATCCTCAGTATGAGATTGTACTTGAATGTCCCAACTTGCTGCATGGTCAGTCCCATCTAAGACTGCCATGATGTAGGACATAGAATCTAGAGAATCATAGCCGGATAGTGTCTGTTCTGAGAGTCTTGAGTATTATGTGTTTGCTTTGAGCTCCCGTGGTCCACCTGCTTCTCTTTCTTGGGTGGGTCTATGCTAGAAAAAGCTTGAAACTAGGGCGTGCTCCAAGATAGTATTCTACCATTTGAATCACAGCTCCACTTCCAGCATTTTTGGCTATTTAATTGGAGATAAAGAGTTCTTACAGACTTTGCTGCCAAGTGGCATCCACCTGCAGTCCTCATATCTCAGTCTTCTGAGGGGATAGGATGACAAGCATGGAAAAGTATATTCGGCTGGATGCCAGTAGCTCATGTCTGTCATCCTAGGTACTCAGGAGCTGAGATCTGAGGATCACGGTTCCAAGCCAGCCTGAGCAGGAAAGACCCTGAGACTCTTATCTCCAAAAAAACCACCATAAAATCGGGAGGGGTGCTGTGGCTCAAGTAGTAGAGTGCTCGCCTTGAGTCCAAGAGCTCAGGGACAGCACCCAGGCCCAGAGTTCAAGCCCTACAACCAAAAAAAGAAAGAAAGTAAAACATCTTTGCTTAAAAAGATATGGAGGTGTGTGTGTTGGGGCACGGGGGGGGGGGGGGCGTGTTGTGATTGAGAGACCAGGTGCTGGCGTCATTGTACAGACATTTCTAAGAATTCCCCAAGATTGCCCCAGTTTGAATCCACAGTAAGATGGGTGGTACCTTATCAAGAACTCAAGAGGAAAAGGCCTATGGCAGGCAGGGAGTGGGCAAATGGGTGCAAGGGTGGGATTGTTGTGTTTGTATTCTCTCCGTTGAAGGATGGATTTGGATGCTGGGTATCAAAGTCTAAAGTAAAGGGTTGCAAGAAGTTTGTGGCCTGAAGAATTGTATTTCTTCTGGGTATATGAAGGTGGCTGAAGCCGGGCGCCTTTGGTGGCTCACAACTGTCATCCTAGCTACTCATAAAGCTGAGATGTAAAGACCATGGTTCAAAGCCAGCTTGGGCAGGAAAGTCTGTGGTTCTTGATATCCAATGAACCACCAGAAAACAGGAAATGCTGCTGTGGCTCAAATGGTAGAGTGCTAATCTTTAGCTGAAGAGTTGAGGGACAGTGCCCTGGCACAGAGTTCAAACCTCATGACCAACAATAAACAAAGAGGTGGCCTGAGTTTTCCACATAGCAGTATGTACAGCAGGAAACTCCATGCTGGGTTATGAGACATTCAAGATATGTAAGAGTCTTACTGCTGTGTCTACAGTTAGTCTGAGTATGATCGTGCCATCTTCTCATGGGTCGGATGTGATCCTAAGGTCGAGAGTTCACGGTTCTGTTCTCAGGAACTGCTGAGGCCTTGGAATGTCCGTGTGTGTGTGTGTGTGTGTGTGTGTGTGTGTGTGTGTGTGTGTGTGTGTGTGTGTGTGTGTGTGTGTGTGTGTGATTTTCCCTCATCTTTCCCTGTCCCCTTCCTGGGTGCCTGTCTGCCTCTTTCTGACCTCAGATGGTGCCCCTCCACACCGACCTTGCCTTTAGCCCCCTATCAGGGTCTACAATGAGTCCTAAATTGCCAGAGATCTGTGTTCCAACTTTCCTTTGGAGCACAAGTCTGGCTGTCCCAATACTTGGCCGCCTCCAGTTGATACTAGGACAGCAGTGACAGCTGGCATGGGGTCTCCTCTGCCTCAGAGGGAGGGCCTCAGTCATGCGATGTCCTGTCCTTTTCCTCAGCTGGGCCTCTGACTGTACATCTCTCTCAGCAGGCTGGCAGTGGAGTGGGGAAAGTGGGGTTCCTGGTGGCTCTGGCCAATTCGAGCTTGACAGCTGACTGAAGGCCATCCAAGCAAGGAGGATCCAGGGCTACATGGGAGGTAAGGCCAAGGTGGCTTGGAGGTATTGGTTGGTGTCTAGTAAATGTTAATGTACTTTATCACAGTAAAGTCTATGTTCTGGCCCCAGCTGGGCCTCTCATGTGCTTCTAGACAATTCTGGATGCCCAGAATACAGAGGCGCAGACTTTAGATTCCAGGGCCATGGAACTGTGGTATGAGAGACTGGTATGGCCAATACCTCAATGTTCTGGGGCATTAGTCTTGACCAGCCTATACCCTCCCCTTGTGTACGTTCACTTCTTAACCCAGTGTTTGCCACACACCGGCCACTTGTGGCAGTATTGTGGAAGTGGGAGGAGTGGAAGTGAGATCTAGGGTGACCAAAATAAGGATTTATGGCCTGTGGGGGTAGCAAAGGGTGTCTTTAAAAAAATCTTAGAGCTGGAACTCAGGGCCTAGGCACTGTTCCTGAGCTTCCTTTGCTCAAAGCTGACATTCTACCACTTGAACCACAGCTCACCTTTCATCTTTTTTAGTAGTTTAGTGGAGATAAGTGTGTGATGGACTTTCCTGCCTGGGCTGGCTTTCCTGGACTGGCTTCAAGCTGCCATCCTAAGATCTCAGCCTCTTGAGTATCTAGGATTGCTGACATGAGCCACTGGCACCTGCTAAGGATGTTGTGTGTGTGTGTGTGTGTGTGTGTGTGTGTGTGTGTGTGTGTGTGTGTGTTTAACGGGACTTGAACTCATAGCCTGGGTGCTATCCTTTAGCTTGTTTTCACAAGGTTGGTGCTTTACCACTTGAACCACATTAGCTCTGATTCCCAGCTTTTTGGTGATTCATTTGTCATAAGTGTCTGCCCAGGCTAGCTTTGAATCTTGATTGATCTTCAGGTCTCAGCCTTGAGTAGCTAGGAGTCATGAGCCACCATCACCCAGCTGATAATGACCTTTCTCCACAGTGGACTTGGATCTCCTGAAAGCTTTTCTTTATTTTTTCTGTGCCCGTGCAGGGGCTTGAACTCAGGCTCTGGGCTCTGGTCTCTTAACTTTTTCCCTCAAGGCTGGCACTCTACCACTTGAACCACAGCTCCATTTCTGGCTTTTGGTAGTTCATTGGCCAGAAGAGTGTCACTCACTTTCCTCCCCTGAGCTGGCTTTGACACATGATCTCTGATTTCAGTATCCTGAATAAGTAGGATTTACAGGAGTTGAGCCACCGGTGGCATTTGATAAAAGCTTTCCTTAAGCAAGAGTTCTTCCCTGCATTTGCCCTTACTCCTCCATGCAAAGGCGGTCTGAGGGTCAGGAGCTGTGAAAAATAGACTTCCAGCCACAGAAAATGCCTGGGGTCCTTGGTGAAAAGACAAGCCAATCTTCCCCTGGTACCCATTCTGGGATCCCACCCTCTGCCCTATCTGTGACTCAAGAACAAACCTTGACCCAGCCTTGAATGTTCTGCCACACTTGTCTGAGGCCACACAACCATCATTCCACCCACACCACCTGCACTACACCAAACCTCAGGACCTTTGTGCATGCTGTGTACCTTCTGCTCTAGGCCCTCTGTCCTGTTCCACATGTTAGAACTCCTGTAGAATTTTGGCACTGGTTATATCACCTCTTGGAACAAGTCTTTCCTTCCCTTCTCTCTCATTTTTTAAATATTGAGTTGCTAGAGATGGAACTTTCGCAGGCTGACTGGCAAATACTCTATATTGGTGTGTGTGTGTGTGTGTGTGTGTGTGTGTGTGTGTGTGTGTGTGTGTGTGTGAGTCCTGGGGTTTAAATTCATGCCCTGGATGCTATCCCTGAGTTTTTATGCTAAAGGCTAGCATTCTAATACTTGAACCACAGCTCTGTTTTTTGGGGTGCTTAATTGGAGAAAAGAGTCTCATATAGACTTTCCTGACTGCACTGGCTTTCAGTTATAATCCTCAGATCTCAGCCTCCTTAGTGGCTAAGAATGCAAGGGTGAGCCATCAGCACCTACCTTCTACCTCTTACCAATAACCTTGGCCCTCCTCTGAATCCCAGAAGAGTATGTCTCATCAAGCTCACATTTTTTTGCCAGTGTTGGGGCTTGAACTCAGGTTCTGGGCATGTTCCTGAACTGTTTTTGCTCAAGGCTACATTCTATCACTTAAGCCACAGTGCCACTTTTGACTTTTTCTGTTTATGTGGTACTGAGAAATCCAACTCAAGGCTTCATGCTTGCTAGGTAAGCAATCTATGACTAAGCCACATTCACATCTCAAGGCTACTTCTAACAGGAGCTATGAGGGTGGGATTTATTTGCATACCCTTTTCAGCACAGAAATTGCTTGCCATTTCATATCTTTGCCAGGATTTGGGACCAGTCTGAGATTCGGCAATGAGGAATTATGAATGATTGATAGCCAGAGGTCTAGGTTCACATCCTACAGAGGGATAGGGTATATGGAGCCAGAAAATTCCACAACTCCTATAGCCTAGAATCTGTGGTCTCCCTAGAGGCAGTGGCTGGCTGCTGTATGTCCCAATGGGACACCTCAGCCAGAACATAAAGCACCCGTTGCATACACCAGCCCAGGCAAGCACTCCAGGCTTCAGTTATTAAATGGCAGAGAAGGATGCTTGTTCAAGCTACTGGCTCAAAATTAGTACTCTCTGAAGGCTTGTCCCAGCTTGCCCAGTTTGGGTGTCTATGCATGGGCAACCTGCTGAATGCCCATCATCCATACATCATCCATAAATACACAGAGACATGGAGTTGCTGCATTCTGTTTTTCTTTGGCTGGTCCGAGTTTGAACTATGAACATACGCCCTATCCCTGAGCTCCTCTTGCTCAAGGGTAGTGATCTGCTCTTGAGCCACAGCCCAAACCCATGGGGATATTTTCCTGTGATCTCTTAGAAATAAGAGTGTTGTGGACTTTCTTGCCCTGGCTGAATTCAAATTGGCATTCTGTACATCTCAGCCTCCTGAGGAGCTAGGATTACATACAGGAGCCACTGACACCTGGATTTCTTTACTTCTTGTTGTTCTTTTTTTAATCGTGACAATCTGAAATCTTCAGCGTCATTCCAATGGTTTGCATTCAAAGTAAACTACCCAGCCCTGGAGTTTGAATGCCAAGACTGCCACCCACAAATGGAGGGAGATCCTGTCAAACTCGTTCCTATTTACCTGAATGCTAATGGAATGTTATAAAAGTAATAATTAATTTGCAGTTAATTCATGATTCTATTTTAGAATGCGAAACAAAAATTATTGGATTTATATCTTCCATTCTAGCACCCTGGTATGATTCCCCTAATGGAAGGATATTGAATAATTTTTAATTAATGGTTTTATAATTATTCAACCATGATACTTCATTAAATGGAGACATAACTTAATAACTAATTGTTGGTAACTATATATAAAAAATTTAATGATATCCTCACATTCTCTCTCTCTCTCCATATATATACAGCAATATATATATATGTATATATATACAGCAATACATATATATATATATATATATATATATATAAATCTACACATCTATCAATATATATATTGGGCACTACAGTGGCTTTATCATAGGTCCTCAGAACTTCCTGGCAACTCACTTTGCCAGAGGCTGGTGTGCTAAGACTGTGACCCCATTTATGGATTGGTCATTGTAGGCAGTGAGTTGGAATCCCAGCCCTGCCAAAAATTTATTCATGGAGTAAGAAGCCAATTTTGACACATTTTTTCCTGAAAAAAATTTCCGGGTCTCAGTATGATGTATAAATTCATATGCAAATATATCCTGTGTGATAGGATGTAATAAATGAAATGTTATATGTGTAATAATACTACATAAATAACGGTAATAAACGTCATACTCACTAAACCCATGTATGTATTTTTTCCAGTGCTGGGGCTTCAATTCAGGCCCTGGGAACTGGGCTGATTTTCTTGTCTTCAAGGATGATGAGCTTCTCCTTCACCCACAGTGCTACAGAGATACCCAGAGGCTGAGTTCAAATCCCAGGCCTGCCAGAAAAATGGTGCAAATTCCAAGCCAGGGCTTTATTTTATTTTATTTTATATTGGCCAAGTACAGGGCTTGAACTCATGTCTTGGCATCTCAGCCACAGCTGACCCTGGGATCCTAGGGCCCAAGTACAAATCTCAGGGTGGGCAAGAAATTAAAAAAAAGGAGAAAGATAAAACGGAGAAGTTCAAGAGGGTGGTTTTACATTTTCTTTACCTTTGCATTGTGACTGTCCTGGTGTAAATGAAAAGGACAAAGTGTACATGACCTTGCATGCTGATGTTTGGCTAGCTATTAGGGAAGCCATAGCCAAAACCTCAACTTGGGCCTGGAGGTTGAATCCAGGGACTGACACTAAGGATTGGCAGGATATTCTAAGAAACCCATTCAAAGCCAGCCCTAGCAGGAAAGACTGTGAAACTCTTGTCTCCAAGAAAACCAGAAGTGGAGCAGTGGCCTATAGGGTAGAACTCCAGCTTTGAGAGAGAAAGCCAAGCAGGAGACACAGGCCAGACCAGGCAGGAAAGCCTGTGAGGCTTTTATGTCCAGTGAATGACCAAATGGCTAGAAGTGGAGCTGTGGTGGTGGTAGAGCCTCAGCCTTGTGCAACACAGCTGAAGAACACATCGCACCATGAGTTTAAGCCATGGGATGGTCACAAAAATAAATTTAAAAAGAGAAGGCAAAGTTTATGTATCAGTGCCCTACTTACTTACATGTATATATTACTTCCCTGAGTGCAAACAGGCTGTATGCAATGCTTCTGCTTTTATTTACTGATTAATTTTTCAGATATTCTCATTGTGCATACTGCATCATACTCTTCATGTCAGCCCCATTGCTTTTCTCTTCCAGGGTACCAGGCCTGTGTCCTTATATGATGCACAGTGAAGCTCTTAGCAGCCTTTATTTACATTTTATTATGAGGCCAATGCAGGAGCAGTCAAAAATCAGGCAGGGGAAGTGAAGATCAGAGTTCATAGAAATAAGCAGTATTCAGAAAATTATACTTGGGGATACAAATGGTAGCATACTTATGTAAAACTACCATTAAGAAAAAGATGAGGGGCTGGGAATGTGGATTAGTGAAAGAGTGTTTGTGTAGCATGCAAGAAGCCCTGGGTTCGCTTCCTTAGTAACACATACACAGGAAAAGCCAGAATTTGTGCTGTGGCTCAAGGAGTAGAGTGCCAGAAACAGTGCCCAGGCCTTGAGTTCAGCCCAAGGTAGGTAAGGACGGAGGGAGGGAGGGAGGGAGGTACATAGATAGATAGATAGATAGATAGATAGATAGATAGATAGATAGATAGATAGATAGATAGATAGATAGATAGATAGATAGATAGATAGATAGATAGATAGAAAAATGATAGATGAATCTGGTCTTGGACGTCAGGAGGAAAGATGGGAACAATTCCCAATCACGCAGCCTTCTGCAGTGTGCCAGGCCACCAGGATCACCTTCACATAACCACAGAGCAGGAAGACTGTCTCTTTCCCATTTCTCAGGCAGCTGAAGAACCCAGATTTAAAAGGGCAGAGCCAGGTTCTAACACAGCTGCTTGGAGACAGAAGAGAAATGACCCTGCCTCTCCTTGGACTGGGGATTAGTATTAATAAAGTGGAGAATTAAGGAAGGAGATAGGACTGCCAGAGGTAGAAGAAAGGCCTTCAAATCTGACATGTGGAGAGTAAAAACCCACTCCCTAAGACCAGAGAGCAGGGTTTTTCTACTCTGTTCCTCCTCTCTCCCCCAATAAACTGGCACTCTACTGCTAAACTAAACATAGTCTGAGGCTCCCTTCACCTGATGGAAGAAAATTAGTCATTGTTTGAAGAGGCTGAGAAAAGCCTGACCCTGGTGTAACCCTAACAAATGTTTCAGGTTTCCCCCCATTGCTGGCTGTGCTTGGAATGAATGAAGTGGTTTTGCAGCTCACTTCCCTATGGAGTGTGTACGTTCTGCCTCCTAACCGTGCAGACCTAGGTCTCTTCACCTAGCCTGGCTTTTGAAATTGTTTTCTATCCTTCAAATATAGTGTTATACTGGAGTTCTTCCTGCTAACAGTGCCAGGGCTTGCATCCTGAGAACTTCAGTTGAACCCAGGATGGGTCAATGGGCCAAGAACTCTAAGAACATTTAGAGTGCAAGTAATATCTCATCACCCAGGGAAACACAAGAAGCTCTTCAACATCTGACCTTTCAGTAGTGGAATTCAGAATGTCATAGACTTTCCTGCCTTGGCTAGGCTTCACACTGTGATCCTGATACCTCAGCCTCCTGAGCTAGGGTGATGGGTGAGACCTACTGGTGCTCGGCTAGGTTCAGAAGTGTAATGACATTGACAATACAAGTCAACTCCTTATCACAAAGGGCTTGGGGAGCATATTAAGCCTTTCAACATTGGACCTTTCAGAACCCTGTGGACACAAGGTTACAATGCTATAGTCTGAGAGGCTGGGCATGTGGCTCTGCTTTACTTGAGCATGGAGGTATGACTCCAATTCTGGTGTATATCAGTGTTCATTTTCCAGAGAATGTTCTCCTAATTAGCAAATAGGAAAAGTTCTTTGATTAACCCTCAATTTTTTGCCAATTGTGTCTCTTGTATCAAGCCTGGGCACTGTCCCTGAGCAATTCAGCTCAAGGCTAACAGTCTACCACTTGAGCCGCAGCACCAGATGGGTGTGTTTTGGTGGTTCACTGGAGATAAGAGTCTAACAGGCTTTTCTTGCCTACGCTGTCTTTGAACTGTGGACTTCAAATCTCAGTCTCCTGAGAAGGTAGGGTTCCAGGTATGAGCCACAGGCATCTGGCCTATTGTTTTTGGCAGTCCTGGGGATTCTTTTTCTCAAGGCTAACACTCTACTGTTTGAGCCACTCCACAGCTTCTGGCTTTTTCTGAGTATGTGGCACTGAGGATTCAAACCCTGGTATTCATGCATGATGAGTGAGTTATTTTCCATGGGAACTCTAGCCTGAATTTCTTTTCCTCAAGGACAGTGAGCTTTGTTTCACCCATGGTACAAAAGAGTTATCTGAACAGTAAGATCAAATCCCACCAATGGTAGAAATATTGGCCTCAGTTCCAGGACTGTGAGTTAATTTTTTTTAATAGAAACAGTTATGTTTATTCAGTTCCATACTGAACATTAAATAAAATCAGTGTAGAATTTTGTACATCTATTCAGACATCCTTCCCTTACCCCCAAAGTGCTTATCTGAACACTACATTGTTTCTTTTTTGTATGTTTTTTATTGTAAAAATGTTGTACAGAACGGTCACAGTTACATGAGAAGGTCATGAGTATATTCCCTATTGAGCATTGTTAACTCCTCCTTTGTTTTCCCCCTATGATCTCTTACCTCCCATCTCCACAACTACTCCCCCTGCCGGCTCAGTGACTTAATTTTTTAAATTTTGGCTTGGCACAGGGTTTGAATTCAAGTAGTGCCAAATCTGCACTTTCCCTCACATTGCTACAGATTTACCATGTTCCTGAGTTCAAATCCCAGTCTAGGAAAGAAAACTGACCAAAATTCCAAACAAGGGAGCTTTATTTTTTTTTTAATTTATTTAATCAATTTTTTCCTTTTTTCTCTTTTTTGGCCTACCATGGGGTTTGAACTCAGGTCCTGGCAACTCTGCCTCAGCTTTGATCACCGTAGGCTGGGTGCAGCCTCAGGATCCATACTCGATCCTGGAATCCTAGGTCCAGAGGACTTGCAGAAAGAAAACAAAAGTGGGATAGCACAAAAAATGGCAATTTGTCCTGGGTTCAAATCCAGCATAGGTCCTGGGTTCAAATCCAGGTCCTGACAACTATCAATGGCAGGAGATCACAAAAGACTCATTCCTATGCATAGGAAAACCAATTGAAAAAGAAGTTTGTGCATGGGTTGAGCCTAAAATTGGATGCAATAATCCTAGAACACTGATTGATCTTAATTTCATGTTTTATTAAGCATGAAAAGAATAGTATTCCTTTAATTCTGGTATAATAAATACCTAAGAGTTGGTAGGAATGTAGTAAATGTCATTCAATCATAAATAGGCAGCTGTGGCGCTTTTTAGCAAAATATATTTGTTTGTATACTACTGTGTACCTATCGTTGTACCTCTGTTATGGCCAATCTTGCGTCATGATCTCAGCACCTGGGAACCACCTCACAGCTTCATTGGCTAGAAGCTGCCGTGCTCACACTCACCCATTCATGAATTGGACCTGGTAGGCCCTGAGTTCAGATCTTAGCACCGCCAAAATTTAATCTTGGAGTAAGAAGCCAAGAGTGACACCTGTTTTCCTTTTCTGGGAGAGTCCTGTGTGTCAGGCATGATGGAGAAAACAACTACAAATCTAGATGGTGTGTGATAGGATGTAAAAAATGTAATACATAGTTAGGTGTTATCACAGTCAATACAATAAACGGTAAATAAATGAAAAAAATAAAAAAAACTACAACGAATAACCACACCAAACATAACATATACTGAACATCTTTATGAAAGTTTAATCCTATCTTTAAAATGTATATAAGGAGTACCTTTTCCAGGTCTGGGCCTTGAATTCAGGCTTAGGGAAAAGGCCTGACTTACTAGTCTTCAAGCACGGTGAGCTTCCCCTTCCCCCACAGTGCAACAGAGTTACCCAGACTCTGAGTTCAAATCCCAGGATTGCAGACAAAAAAATGGCACACATTCCAAGCCAGGGAACTTCATTAGCGTTTTTAATATTTTTTTTAAAGTTTACTTCGCCTTTATTTGATACTGATTTTATAGCAAGAGTTTTTCAAAAAAGGGATTTAAACTTTTACATTTCAGCATAGCACATTGGTGCTTCTATTTTGAACATCTGCCTTGAAGAGTGAGAATGAAAATAAGGACATCATTTCTCCCTAGAAGGTCAGGACAGTTAAATTTATTTCTTTTTTTTTTTAATTTTATTTTATTTTATTTGAGAACATACTGTACAGAGGGGTTACAATTACATGGGCAGGAAAATGCATACATTTCTTACCAAGCATTGCAGCCTCCTCCTTTGTTTACCCCTCACCTCCCTTCCCAGCCAGTTAAATTTATTTCTATTTAGAGTTATTTCTACAATTATAAACTCTCTGCATTTGTGTCGTATGAGTTTTACTCAGTGCCTTCCGCGAAATACACTAGGGGATCTTCATAGCACAAAAGGTTGGGTTTCTGAATAAAAACTCATTTCTGTGAGGACAGTAGGTACGTGTATGCGTTTGGGGAATAAACAGGATTGTAAAATGAAAAACAAAAACAATGGGACTGTGATGTATCTCAGTAGTGGTGTATTTTCCTAAAGAGTATAAGATCCCGGCAGAAAAGTTTCGTAAGGCTCAGAATGTTAGAATTTTATGATCTGCATGAACTTCTTTTTGTTGTTGTTGTTGTTGTTGTTGTTGTTGTTTTTTGGTCCTGTGGCTTGAAATCAGGTATTATCTTTGTGTTCTTCAGCTCAAGGCGAGTGATCTACCGCTTGAGTCATAGTGCCACTTCTAGTTTTCTAGTGGTTTATTGGAGATAATTGTCTCAGGAACGTTCCTGCCTGGGCTGGCTTTGAACCACCAACCTCAGCCTCCTGAGTAGCTAGGATTATAGGCATGAGCCACTGGTGCCAGGCACATGAACAAACTTCTTAAAGATTGATTCTGAGAAAAGAAACTTGGAATACACTTTTAGTATAAATAATTTATAATGCCATGGTTAAGGTACTAGTTCAGAAGTATTTATTCATTGGCTGATTTCTTAGTTTATTTAAATATATATGCATTATTAATATATATATACATACATATTGTTAAAAACATAGCTTTGAAGTGTACCTAAGAGCATATGTGCTCATGTAAAGTTATATAACTGCACAAGCTTCATTTTTTTTCAGTTTGGTTGGTACCATAAATTAGGTGGAATTTGTGTATTGTTGTTTCGTTCTCTGTTTTTGGAGGATTTCTTTCCCTATTATCCCTCTAACCTCCTCTCCTCGCACTTGAACTCAGCTTGTTCTTTCTTGGCTTCATTGTTCATAGCTGATTTTCTACCACTTCAGTCATACCTGTAGCCTGGCTTTTTGCCAGTTAATTGGTGATGATGTCTCTCAGGCTTTTCTGCCTTAATTGGATTTTAAATTTCATCTTCTAGTTCTAAGCCTCCTGATTAGCTAGGATTACAGGTGTGAGCCACTGAGGTGCCGAGGGATAAATTAGACTTTGGTTGGTGTATTCTTTCTGTTTTTCTAAGCATTGGATCATCTACTATAGAATTTCTGTGAATATCCTGGGTCTGAACTAAGATATATAATACATATGCAAATCTGTAGAATTCTCATTAGATGCAATAAATTTGATACATATTATAAGTGTAATAATAGTCAATAAATATAATGAATGAATAATACAAAAATAAATAAATGCACTCAAAGCAATATGCAGTAATCATAAGTATGTGGAAGAATATTACTTAACAGAGTTGGGGATTGAATTCAGGCCTAGGAAACAGGCCTGAATTGCTTGTATTCAAAGAGGGTGAGTTTCCCCATCCTCTAGAGTGCATTTGAGTTTCCCAGACTCTGAGTTCAAATCACAGGGCTGGCAGAAAAAAAACGGGCACGAATTCCAAGCCAGGGAGCTCCATTAGTATTTTTAATAATTTAAATTTTTTAAGTTTGTTTTATTTTCTATGTGTTTTATTAATTTATTTTATTTTATTAATTAATTAATTAATTTTGCCAAGCACGGGGCTTGAACTTAGGTCGTGGCAACTATGTCTCAGCTTCCATCACCCTAGGCTGGGTTGGAGCAACCTCTGGACCCACAGCCCATCCTGGGATGCTAAGTCTCAGGGACTGAGAGGAAAACAAAATGAAAATGGCAAGGAAAAATAGTCATGTATTGCTAAAGCCTAGCAGGCCCAATTCATGATTACGTGAGTTTGAGCATGGCAGCCTCTAGCCAATGAAGATGTCAGGTGGTTCCCAGGCTCTGAGATCGACCCCCAGGTTTGGCCAAAACAGCGATACATAGATAGACAGATGGAGGTATACATATATATATATATATATACATATATATATACACATATGTATGGTAAAGAGTTCCTTAGCTGTCTATCTATGATAGAATGACACCTAATATATTCCTACCAACTCTTAGGTATTTATTATACCGCCATTGAAGGAATATTATTCTTTTCATTCTTAATAAACTATTAATTAAGCTCAATCAGCATTCTAGGATTATTGTGTCCAATTTTAGTGTCGACTGGTGTATAAACTACTTTTTCAATCAGAATTCCTATACATAGGAATGAGTCTTTTGTGATATCCTGTGATTGATGTCAGGACTGCAAATTGAACCCAGGGCCTATGTTAACAGGTTGGCCTATGGCTTCACTGATAGCCCACCAGCCACCAGCAATGGCAGGTCAGGTCCAGTTTGCAGCTTAGTCATTCAGACCCAGGATGGTCACTGTCCAAAGAAAAAAATCATAAAACCCCAGGTGTGTAGCTCACCACTTTTTGTGCTTTCCGACTTTTTTTTTTCTTCCTGAAAGCACTCTGGACTCCGGATCCCAGGATCGGCTATGGGTCCAGAGACTGGACCCCAGCCAAGGGAGATCCACGCTGAAATAGAATTTCCACGACCTGTGTTCAAGCCCCATGCTTGACCAAAAAAACATATATATTAATTATTTAACTAAATTAAAAAAATAAAGCTCCCTGGTTTGGAATTTCTGTCAGTTTTCTTTTCTAGCCTGGGATTTGAACTCAGGGTCTTGGTAAATCTGTAGCAATGTGAGCAAAGAGTTGCCATTACTTGAGTTCAAACCCAGTGTCAACCAAAAATGAAAAATTAAGTCACTGACCTCGGCAGGGGGAGGTTTGTGGAGATGGAAAGGAAGGGATGGTAGCGGAAAAACACAGGAGGAGTAAACAATGCTCAATAGGAAATGTACTCACTACCTTGCTCCTGGAACTGTAACCCCTCTGTAGAACATTTTTACAATAAAAAACATACAAAAAAAGAGAAATAATATAGTTCTCAGAGAAGCATTTTGCAGGAAAGTGAAGGATGTTTGAATGCTGTACAAAAATCTACATTGCTTTTTTTAATGTTCAGTATGGAACTGAATAAACATAACTGCTTCCATTAAAAAATTGGAGTCACTGTCTTGGAACTGAGGCCAGTATTTCTGCCATTGCTAGTTTTTGAGCTCACCGTCCAGGTAACTCTTTTGCACGATGGGTGAATGCATAGCTTATTGTCTTTGAGGAAAAGAAATTCAGGATAGTGTTCCCAGTACCTGAATGAAGGCCCTGCAATGGAAAAAATATTTCTATATGTGTAATACATGATATATACTTATATATGTATGTTAATTTCATATTATGAATTTTATTATTGATTTTGTATTTTATTTTTCTTTGATTCATTTATTATTGCATTTAGTATTATTATACACATAATATTATATTTTGCTCATCTATTATAAGATTATACACAATAATTTAGGACATTGACTAATTTTACATTAACATTATATTCCTTATTGAAACATGATACATAATTAAATTGAAGGACATATTCTTCTGGGACTCAGAGGAGGGCCGAGGTTATTGGTCAGAGGTAGGGTAGAGGGCAGGTGCTGGTGGCTCAACCCTGTAAGCTACTCAGGAGGAAGCGATTGCAAGCAGGGAAATCAATTTAAGACGCTTTTCTCAAATTAAACACCCAAAAAGCCAGAAGTAGAGCTGTGATTCAAGTAGTACAGTGCTAGCCTGGAGTACAAAACCTCAGAGATAGGATAGCATCCAGGCCCTGAATTCAAACCCCAAGATTAGCACACACACACACACACACACACACACACACACACACACACACACACACACACATACACACACACACATACACATGTTCCCCAATATAGAGCTTTTGCCAGTCAGCCTGCACAAATTTCATCTCTAGCAACTCAATATTAAAAAAAAAAATAAAGATGGAGAAGGGAAGGAAAGACTTGCTTCAGGAAGTGATATAGCCAGGGCCAAAATTCCACAGTAGTTCTAATATGTAAGTACAAGACAGAGAGCCTCAGGCAGAAGGTATAGCATGGGCAAAGGTCCTGAGCTGTGCTGTAGAGCAGGTCGTGTGAGTGGTATGAATGTTCTATGGCTTCAGAAAAGTCTGACAGGAAATTCAAGGCTGGGTCAACTTTCACTTGAGTCACAGTGCAGAGGAAGAGGTCCCAGCTTGGTGCCCATGGGGAAGATTAGCATGGCTTTTTGCCAGGGACCCAAAGCCATTTCCTGTGGATGGAAACCTGTTTTCACAGCTCCTGACCCTCAGACCTCCTTTGCATGGAGGAGTTAGGGCAAACGCAGGGAAAAACTCTTGCTTTAGAAAAGCTTCTAGCCCAATGCCACCAGTGGCTTAACCCCTGTAAATCCTAGCTACTCAGGAGACTGAGCTAGAGATCGAGGATCAAGCCAGCTCAGGAGAGGAAAGTTAATGAGACTCTTCTTGACAATTAGCTACCAAAATCCAGAAATGGAGATGTGGGTAAAGTGGTAAAGTGGTAACCTTGAAGGAAAAACTTTAGAGACCAAAGCCCAGACACTGAGTTCAAGTCCCAATACTAGCACAGGAAAATTAAAAAAAAAAAAAAGATTTCAGGACCTCCTAGTCCACTGTGGTATAAGGCCAGATCATCCAGGCACAGGTGGCTCATGCCTGTCCTCCTAGCTCCTCAGGAGGCTGAGATGTGAAGATCACGTTTCAAACCCAGCCCAGGCTGGAAAGTCTGGGAGACTCTGATCTCCAAGGAACCTACAGAAAACCAGAAGTTGCTCTGTGGCTCAAGTGGTAAGGTGAAGAGCTGGGAGACAGTGCCCAGGCCCAGAGTTCAAGCTCCATGACCTTACTCTGTGGCTCTAGGCAGAGTTTTTCCAGTGTGCCCCTGAGGGTCTCTTAATGTCTAGGTGTCCTGCAAGTCTTGATAGCAGCCTGTTTGGAGGCCATTGCCTACAGAGCAAGCCACAGTACCAGAGAAGTATCGAGCCTGGGGGCATGAAGATCATCAGAATGGCATCTATCATGGGTGCAATGTGGATCTGAGTAGTAAATTACTGTCTCAGACCACGGTTCTGGGCCAGGAGGGGCAGAAGCTGCAAGATGTCACACCAGATAATACCCACACACACAAGTATCACAAGAGTGCAAATTTGTCAGTCAGACCTTGGGCAGATGTTGAGTTGGGCTCATGAAAGTTTTGTAGGCTCAGGAATCCACAGCCAACTGGATGCTGCTTGTAGCAGTCACTATCCCAGGAGTCCGAAGGCACTGAGCCCTGCTTTCCTCACCAGTGCTTGGGGAAGTGGGGCAGATGAAGATCTGCAATCATGGGCCAACTACAAAGGAGCATCCCCAGTGTCCTTCCCTTGATCCTGTGGCCCCCTGTTGAGATCGAGGGGGCAGGTTTTGTGGAACTTACTGCCATGGCCCAAACCCCTCAGCCCAAGGAGGACTTAGGGAGAAACCACTTGATCTGGCTTGAGAGTTTACTGTGACTGTGACTCAAGACTGCCCCCAGTTCTACCTCAGCTCATCCAGGTCAAATCTAATGCCCTAAAACATTGAGGTACTGGCCATACCAATTTCTCATCCCCCAGTTCCCTGGCCCTGGAATCTAAAGTATATGCCTCTGTATTCTGAGCATCCGGAATTGTCTAGAAGGACCTGAGAGGCCCAGCTGGGGCCAGAAGTTAGATTTGCCTATGATAAGGTACATTGACATTTGCTAGATATCGAAGAGTACATCCAAGCCACCTTGGCCTCACCTCTTATGTAGCCACAGATCATCCTTTTTGTGGGAGCCTTCAGTCAGGTATCAAGGTCGAGTTGGCCAGAGCCAGTGGCAACCCCCTTCCCCCACTCCACTGCCAGCCTACTGGGAGTGGGACATGCAGCCAGAGGCCCAGCTGAGAAAAGGACAGGACACACCATGACTGACCCTGCCCCCCCCCCCAGAGGCAGGAAAGTTTATATGCCAGCCGGCACTGCTGACCTAGAATCCCCTGGATGAGGACAAAGATATGGACAGCCGGACTTGGTTTCCAAGGAAAAGCTGGAATATGCATGTCTCTGGCAATTTAGGACTCATTGTAGACCATGATAGAGAGCTAAAGACAAGGTTGCAATTGAGGAAGGGCACCATCCAAGGTCAGGAAGAGGCAGACAAGCATCCAGGCAGTGGGCAGAGAAAGATGAGGGAAAAATACACACACACACACACACACACACACACACACACGGGTAGCTTAAGGCCTTAGCAGTCCCTGAGCAACTGAACATCCCAACCTCCGAGAAGATGGCACTACCATCCTCAGACCAAATGTTGACAAAACACAGAGCCTCTAACACATCTGGCATGGCTCATAAAACAGCATGGCATTTCCTACTGTGCATTCCGCTATGAAGAAAACTCAGCCACATTATTTTTGGTCGACGGTCATGGGGTTTGAACTTTGGGCCTGCGTGCCATCCCTCAGCTCTTCAGCTGAAGGTGTGCGCTCTACCAATGGAGCCACAGCACCACTTCCAGTTTTCTGGTGCTTCACTTGAGTTAAAAGCTTACAGACATTCCTGCCCAAGGTGGCTTTGAACCATGAGCCTCAGATCTCAGCCTCCTGAGTAGCTAGGATGACAGTTGTGAGACACTAGCAGTGCCCAGTTTCAGCCACCTTCTTAAACCAGGGGAAACCCAACTTGTCAGGTCATAAAGCACATGTAACCCTAAACTTTCAGACTTTGACACCAGCATCCAAAAACATTCTTCCTTGGTTGGAGAGAATATAATCGACATTAATCTCCCACACCTGCTCCCATTCGCCCACTCCCTACCTAAGACAGGCCACAACCTCTGCAGTTCTTGGTAAGACAATGCCCACCATGCTTTAAATTCACACTCGGGCAAACTTGGGGAGTTCTTAGATATGGCTGTACACTGAGGCCAGAATCTGGTGTCCCAACCACAGCAACCCCACTCCTTCACCATCTCTGGCAAGAAAATGGTGTCTTTCTTTCTTGTTTTTTTGGATGAGGTGCTTGAACTCAGGGCTTGGGTACTGTCCCTGATGATGATTTTTGCTCAAGGCCAGTGCTTTTCCACTTAAGCCATGGCACCAACATTGGAAATGAGACTCTCATTGGACTTTCCTCCCTGTGCTGGGATACAAGACCCTCTGGATCTCAGCCTCCCGAGTAGCCAGGATGACAGGCATGAGCCATCAGCGCATGGCCTATGGTGTCTCACTCTTTACAATTTCCAACAAGTCCGCTTCTAGACACTACCACCTAGCCACTCCTCTACCTCCTTCAGAGAGAGCAAAGGGAGGCTCAGATTCGGGAGAGGGCCATGAGCATTAAAGGGCCCCCTTCACATCACTACCCCTTTCTAAGCTCCCATCTGCTTCCTCTGGATGGCCTGGATGTCTGGGCAGATCAGACCTACTAGGACTTCTGAGGCCTGCCCTGTATCCCCCGCCACACCCAACCGATACCTGAGGATTTCTGCGGCCAGCTGCTCCATGTCCCAGTGGAAGCCTTTGTGAGGGTTGCTGATAACCGGGTCCAGGGTGCACAGGGCAGAAGGAGTGTCCAGATCTCCTTTGTCAAAGAAGGAGACACAAAGCATGAATGGATCTACTAAGAGGTACAGGGCACAGTCATCCACTTGTCACCCAGGTCCCTTGGAGTGCAGTTTTACGTTGGCAGTGCTGGGGCTTGAACTCAGGTTCAAGGCACTGTCCCTGAGCTTCTTTTGCTTGAGGTGAGCCTTCTTCCACCCAAAGCCACGGTACCACTTCTGTCTTTTTCTGTGTATGCGGGACCTAGGAATCAACCCCAGGGTTTCCTGTGTGCTAGGTGAGCCCATACTGCAAAGACAAAATCCCAACATTGGATAGCTGTTCTTCTGTGACCCCTTGGGCCTGTCTCGGGACAGTCTTGCCCATCTTTACCGAGTTTCTAACAAGCAGCCTTGGCTGGAAAAGAACACGCTCCTCTCTGTTGTCCTTTATATATGGCATCTTTTCTCTTTGTGTTTCCTGTCACATCCTCCTTGTTAAGCAAGACCCCCTTTCAAGTGCTGCCTCTAAGAAGCCCGCTCCAATCACCCTGGCAGAGGGGGATCTTCTCCGCTCTGCAGGCTATTGGCCTTGTCATGCTCTGCCTTCCAGCTGGTGTGGGTTGAGAGCGCACAAAGGCGAAGGCCTGGCTTTCACCACCCAATTTCTGAAGGCTCTGATATACTACCCAGGAACCAGTATGGTATCACAATCTGTGAGAGGGCACTTGAGGCCTAGGCAGTCTGGGGGCAACAAATGGGGCCATTCATGTGTGGGCTTGAACTGAGGATCTGGGATCTGTCTTTCTGAGTTTTCATGCTCAAGGCTGCCACTCTACCACTTGAGCCACAGCTCCACGTCTGGATTTTTGGTGGGCCCAAGCAGAGAAGAGTCTTATCGGCTTTCCAGCTTATGGCTGACTTCGATCTTTGATCCTCAGATCTCTGCTTACCAAGGAGCTAGTATGTCAAGTGTGAACCTGAGCCAGACAGCCTCCAGAACCTTTCCTTTGAGCTTCTGTTTATCTCATGTCAACTAGCAAGCCCTAGTTAATATAGTCATTTATAGGGGATCAAGTTCCTCTCATAGGTCAGTTAATCCAAGGAGATAAAGTGTCTTTGGAAAAGGCTAGTCAGAGTTGGCCTAGGTGAGTGTGTGTGTGTGTGTGTGTGTGTGTGTGTGTGTGTGTGTGTGTGTGTGTGTGTGTGTGTGTGTGTGTATGAGTTTCAGGGATACCTACCCCCATCTCTCCCGTGCTTCATTCTCCCAGTGGTAAGTACATCCATGATCTCCACCCCAAGGAAGGCAGGTAGGGGAGTGTTCATAAGGTCACATCAAGTGGGATGATCTGAATTCTGTACTGCAACTGAAGCTGGGAAAGATAACAGAGAGGAGAGGTTTAGAGGAACGTCAAGGGAAGCCCCTTAACTTTGGCTACAAGAACCAGAAAGAAGAATGAATCTATCCATTTTCGTAGCAAGGTAACAAGTACCAACTATTCATTTATTTTTATTTTTTGTGAGTCACAGGTCTCGGATTCAGGGACTCAGTGTCATCCCTGAGCTTCTTTTACACAAGGCTGAGGCTCTATCACTTGAGCCCCAGCACCAAAACTGGCTTTTTTCAGGGGCAGAGGGAGGTAGTTTATGGGAGATAAGAATCTCACAGACTTGGGGCTGGGAAGGTGGCTCAGTGGTAGAGCGCTTGCCTTGCATGCCTGAGGCCCTGGGTTCGATTCCTCAGCACCACATAAGCAAAAAGGAAAAAAGCCAGAAGTGGTGCTGTGGCTCAAGTGGCAGAGTGCTAGCCTTGAGATGAAGAACTGAGGGACAGTGCTTAGGCCCAGAGTTCAGGACCCATGAATGGACCAAAAATAAAAGAATCTCACAGACTCTCCTGTCTGGGCTGGCTCTGAGTTATGACCATCAGAACTCAGCCTCCCGAAGAGCCAGAATGACAGGCGAGAGACACTGGCACTTGACCGCCACCATCCACTTATAGTCCCCTAGGGCCAGTGCTGGGCTACCTGCATTGCACCGTCCTTGTTGTGAGTGGGAAGCAGACATGGGTGGGTTTGATACTTCAACAGCCTACCTAGCTTTGAGCATTGTTGCAGCTCAGTCTGATGCCAGC